>NW_026047104.1:0-300000 GCF_023864275.1 Schistocerca cancellata
GGCGACCCACACAAATTCGTACGTTAACGACTCCACCCATTTTGTAGAACTGTTAAAAGAAAAACTTATCCCGGCCACCGACCTGATGGCTAGCTTCGACGTGAAGTTTTTATTCACGAATGTACCGGTACAAGACACCGTGAACATCACAGAGGAACTCGTAGCACCCGATATCTGCGAGCTAGTGCGCCACTGTTTAACGACCACGTACTTCAGGTGGAAAGGGAAATTCTACGAACAGACAGATGGTGTAGCTATGGACTCCCCTCTCGCGCCTACTGCAGCAGACATCTTCATGAAAGCATTTGAAGAAACAGTACTGCAGAATGTCGGCTCTGATATGTTGATGATACCTTCATTCTCTGGCCACATGGCGAGGAAGAACTAAGAAATTTCCACCACATCTCAACCAGTAGCACAGCAGAATCCTATTCATTATGGAGACAGAAAAGAATGAGGTGGTGTCTTCCCTCGACTTGGAAGTTTAGAGAAAGCTTGATGGTTATCTTGGTCATAGAGTACATAGGAAGCCAACAAGTACTGACAGACACCTACATGCCTCCTCTCATCATCCGCCATGCACACTTTAACGGAGGGGGCTCAGAGCATCAGCGATAAGGAACATCTAAGGGATGAAGTACTAACCCTCGAGTTTTGGTGCCAGTGGTTATGGGATGAAACCAGTAGATAAAACTATGGCGACAAAGAATGAAGGCAACAGAGGAGAGCAGAAGCAGGCACAAAATATCGCTCTATTGCCATACGTTCCAGGGTAGGCAAATTCTCCATCGAGCATGCGTCAAGCCGATTTTCCGAAGCAGCAACAGAATAAAAGATGTTCTTCGTACGACGAAAGATGCAGCTGACAAACTACATGCTGCTGCAGTTTACGAAATCTGGTGCGAATGTGGATTAGGGTATGTAGGCAAGGCGAGGCGACCCATCAGCACACGTATAACTGAATACGAAAAGTGTATCCAGCTAAAACAACAACCAAGTCAGCGGTGGCGAAACACTAGGATGAGTGCGGCGAACATTGATTTTGGTGAAGCTCGCGTAGTGGCGAAACAACCTCTTACTTTCAGGTGGATGATTAGAGAGGCAATAGAAATAGGCAAGCGAACCGCCAATATGAACAGAGAAGGCGGGTACCACCTTCCGACATCTTGACTGCCAGCAATAGCAGCGTCATGGAACGACAACTCACGTGAAGCAATACACCCAGGAGCGGAGGAGACTGCAGCGGCCTCAAGTACGAGTACGTAGAGTACTGGCGCGCCTCAGATGGCGCTAGAAAGCAGGAAAACAACGCCACGTCAGAAATGCCGCCTGGGTCTTTATTCACCGATTTCCACCAGTCACAAGCAGTAACGCAAACGTCGGGTTTACACTAACAAAAAGAAACAATAAAAACACCAGTAAAGGACTTCTAACATCCCTGTCTTTCATCCTTAACAGCCTATCAGAATTAGGTAACAGACACGTCTGCAGGTATATAAGAAACTATTTTGTCATTCAGCACTCTTCTCCCAACATTCGTGGTTGTATCGCTGGGGACGTCCTCCACCACGTTGGTAGCAGTGACCTCCCAGTCCTTCTCACGATCTCCTTCGTCCATTGGCCCCCTCCTGCCCCCCCACCCTCCTGCCCATCCGAAGTTCGTCCATGACTACCCCCGCTCCGACTTGGATGCCTACCGGAAACCCTTTGCCTCACAGGTCGAAATCCACCTAGTAAGCTTTCAACATCCCACAGATACCACTCCTCCTTCGTCCTTCCTAAAGAAGACCATCCCTGATGCCGCGGAGGCCCACATTCCTGAAATGTATCCACTCTCACCGTCCTACTCTTCCTCCACAGGCCGTCCTTCTTCGTGAATCTCACAGGTTCTACTGCTCCTTTGTCAGTACCCGTTACCGGGATACAGTCCTCCGCCAACGGCAATTACAACGACACATCCGAAACCTCTTAACAGCAAAGAAACGCCGGGACTGTCGCCAGACATGTACACCCCTCAACTCCGCACTCCCTGTCAACTCTTCAAAGTACTGGTCTACTTTCCACTGCCTCACTGGTAGCCATTCCACCCTGCATTATCCCCCTCCCCACGACAACCGCCCCTTCCCTGACGACCTCAGTAATGGTAACCATTTTGCTTTCACCTCTCCAAGGTCTTCTCGATTACTGATGATCCTCACTTTGATTACTCTCTTTTCCCCATGGTCCTTGAACGATCCGACATATCTGTCCCGCCACTTGCCCCCAGTTTCCAGTACTTGGATCAGTTACCCCCCTCAGACTGCCATGACATCAAGTTCATACTCGATTCCCAATGCAGCACTACCCCTTGTCATGATGGTGTCACCGACTGCCACCTCAAGGAATTTCCCCCCTCCTTCCTGACTGTCCTTGGTATCCTACTAACATTCTCATTTCCACTGGCTTTCACCCTGTCTGTGGCAAACTTCCTACGTCTTGCTGTTCCCTAAAACCAACAAGCCCCCCTGTGACACTTCTTCCTATTGTCCCATCTACCTCAACTCCGTGTTCAGTAAGGTCTTTGAGTTCCTCCTCTCCTGCCATATTCACCATCACTATAAGCATCACCACTTCCTTCCCCTTACCCTCTTCTTCAGCTGACGAACACCTCCTTAACCTTACCAATCTTCTTTCCCTCAAACTCGTGTCCCTCTAATTTTTTTTTATTTTCCTTGACTTTCAGAACACCTACAACCATGTCTGACATCCCAGGCTCCTCTTTAAACTCCAGATCTACGTTCTTCCCATCAATTTCGTCCATCTAAATGCTTCCTTCCTCCCATCACACCTCCTACGTCACTATCCACTACCCACTCCTGTACTTCCTCTCTCACTGGCATCGTACCCCAAGGTTCTGTCCTTTCCCCTCTCCTCTGTCTCCTGTATACTGTCAATTTGCCCAAACCTCCCTTGCCTGTACATATCCTCCAATTTGCTGATGACACCGGCTTCCTGGCACTTTAACTTACCTTTCAATGGTCCCAACGAACCCTTCAAACCCTCTTCGAGCAGTTCACCACCTGGTACAACCAGTGGCTCTTTCACATCAACCCTTCCAAGACCCAGTCAGATATTGTAGCACCCGCTCCTTCCTAATCCACGATTTTTACCTCACAATTTATGGTCGTCCTATCCTCTTCACTCCTACCATGAAATACCTTGGTCTCACCCTCGACTGTCACCTCACCTGGACTCGCCATCTCCTTACAATCCAACACAAATCCCACAATAGATTCTGCCTCCTGAAACTCCTGTCTGGCCGGACATGGGGACTGCATCCTTCCACCATCCTTCACAAATCGTTGATCCACCCCATCCCCTGTTATGCTAGCATTCCACTCCACCCAGATTCTACAAAGCCTTCCAAATCCTTGAACATCATGCACTCCATCTCGCCTTCGGTATCTCGTCCTCTATAACCACCTCATGTCGCATGCACAGATCCTCTATTACATCAACGCCTTCCAACATCTTCTCCTTCTCCTCAAACACATCTGCAACCTGTACATCATTCGCCGCTCCAATCCCCTGGCGTCTTCTGCCCCTCGAACCCAAGCCCCTTCTGCCCCTTTTATCATGGTGTCCTGCCCTCTCTCCATCTCCACACCCTCCATCTCCTTACCCAACACAACTTCCAGCACCAACCCCTCCTGGATGATTAGTTTTGCCTTGGCAGCTACCCCTCCTATCAACTCTAACCTCCCCCCCTAGCTCTCTTCAGGGCTCCCTCTCCTCTCTTTTCCCCTTCCCCTGAGAGGTGTTTTCCTCCCTCCTCCACCCCCTCTCCTTCCAGTGCACCCTTTCTGCATCTCTGCGCTCCCTCCTGACTTGCCATCCCTACCCATCTCTCACCCTGCCCGTCTCCTGCCCCTTGGTGCACCTCTCGACCCCCTTTCTTTTCATCCCACAGGTCACTCCTGTCAGTTTTTACTATTGGTCATGTGGGCTCCGTCTCGTGCAACGGTTTTTAAAGTGTCGTGGTTCTGGTGTTATGAACTGTGACCAACTTTTAACTTGTGCATGTGAATTCAGTGTATTTTTGTGCCATGCACATCACCAACTGTATTTTTTATCTTTATGTGGTACAGTAAACATCTCCTAGTAAGTGTATATTTTAACTCCCATTGTCTCCCCTTATTTCTATGCTTATGTCCCCATTTTTATCGCCTTTTATGTATATCACTCGATCTTTTTATTTGTACTGTCACTCGGCTGAAGAGCAGAACTGTGGACTGTGCCACTGACAGCCCTCCCCTGCCTATATGTCGCCACGGAATGAAATTACAAGAAAGGAAAGAAATCGTTTACCAGTAAACGAAAACACGCTGAAGAAACGTCGTAGTTTTACATATTGACAATGCAGTCACAAACCCAGAATAACTTTACAGGCTGCGACGATGGCTATGGAAGCTTACCCACCTGCCACCCTACACATACACATACACACCCACCCACCCACCCACACACACACACACACATACACACACACACACACACACACACACACACACACACACACACAAGCACGCGTGCGACTGACATTATTTATTCCAACGATAGTGCTGTACCAATACAATGCATCGAATAGAACGCAGACATTTAGGGTATGTAGTTTCTCAAAATAATAAGTTATCAGAAATACTAAATACGATATCAAGGCTATCGCAAAAATTACTTAAAAATAAACCTGTTAAGATAAGTTCCATCAGTGAATTAATGATGTGACTAAAATTGTTAACATAGGTTACATCAGTGCATAAAATGATTTGCATCATTCTTTAGTTACAGGTACTGAGAACGCACAACAAATACGAGTATAAGAGAGTGCCGACGGCTCAACTCGGTGATGTCTGGGCGTTGTCTTCAGGAGCCCAATCCAGGAATTGCACCTCCATAAATTGTTAAGTAAACTGTCTCAGCGATTAATATAGCGGCTGCGAGACTATATTTTTGTTTACAACCTTTGGTCTTGTTCCAGTTTTTATTAGCAAGTAATGCTTCATATCTCTCGGTACATATGTAGTCTTTAATCAAACTACAGTGATTCATCAATTATTTCACACACGTTGTGACGCAACTTCTATGATTAACCACCAGTGAATCAAGAAATATATCAACTGATACAGAAAACGTAAATAACGTACACATTTTTCTAAGAATCGAATGTAAATTGATGATTATATATAAATTCTCTGTTCATTATTCATATCTGTAAAGTAATACCTTTAGCTACAGAAGCAATAATAAAGCTGCAAGTGATTGTTGTGAAGCCTTGTTCGTTAATACACAACTTATAACACGGTGTCGAAACCCAGAATCCTGTGTTACGGTGGCGTGGGACTGCAGCTGCCAGACGGAAAACTAGTGCCGAGTGCGACACGTAGTCAGATAGAGGTAAGGGCGGAGGCGGCTATAGCAGAGCAGCCTGCAGTTACATTACATTGGCACAGATATTAAATAGGTCGCTTTAGTATTCTGGCAAATGCATACTGAATGAACTTCGCAATTCAAACTGTTGAAATGAGTGTGAATTCCTAAGTGACCAGCCTGCTGAGGTCATCGGTCCTTAGGATTACACACTGCTTAAACTAACTTATGCTAAGAACAACACACACACCCATGCCCGAGGGGGGACTCAAACATCCCACTGGAGGGGCCGCGCAATCCGTGACATGTCGCCTATAATTGCGCGGCCACCACGCGCGGCGATCTTCACAATTACTGTGAAGTTCATAGATAGGCAAAGCCCACTGTGCCATTCTTATTGTGGAATCTACATCTACATCTACGTATGTACTGCGCAATCCACAGTACGGTACGTAGCGGAGGGTAACCTGTACCACTACTAATGATTTCCTTTCCTGTTCCACTCGCAAAAAGAGTGAGGGAAAAACTGCTACCTATATACCTCCGTACGAGCCTCCATTTTTCAGTCTTCTTGGCCCTGACGCAAAATGTACGTTGGGGGCAGTAGAATCGTTCTGCAGTCCTCTCCCAATGCCGTTCTCTAAATTTTCTCAGTGGTGTTCCTAGAAGAGAACGTCATCGGGCTCTAGGTAAGAGCGCCAACGGCTTAACGGGGTAGTGTCTGGGCATTGTTTTCGGGAGACAAGCACAGGATAATATCGATAACAGAAGCAGCGAGGGTTTAAACAATGAACCATGGGCCAAGCCGTGCAATACTTGTCTAGCTAGTTACACAGTCTTTGAACGATCGCTTTAACGGTAATCAGAGATAGCGCCATCTGTTGACAGTAGTTTGGCACTACATTATTTGAATGTTCGTGTGCGACAGTATTTCTAGACACGACAGAAGAGAGAGATAAAAAAGGTCTGTGAAATTTCAAAAGGAAATGAGACTGAAAGGACTATACTAACACTGTTCAGTACGGCTGACTACATTACCCACCTATCTCAAACCCACTATACTAGATGATATCTGAAGAGATACTAGTCACGGACTTAATAAAGAAAGGGAAGAAAGAATAACTTCTCGAACTCAGAAACTAGCATGAAGCCCAGCGTCCTGAGAGGCAGCCTGTCAAATACCGAGAAGAGATACTGAGTGATGTAGCTGAAGCATGGAGTCTACTTATTAGCCGATAGGACTTACATTATTTCTGAAGTGAATAATTAGAAGTTAAATGTAGGTAGATGTATCCTGTTCATTGGGAAAATGCAAGTACATTTTACAGAAGTAGGATAAACCCAAGGGCAAGATACATCTTGTTTTTCACTGTGAGACAGCGTTCGCCTGTTCGCGACAAATCGCAGCTATTCTGAGGCAGCTTTCCCAATCCCCTACCGTCTCGACCTTTTGTACTCATACCATATGTTAGCTACATGTTGAGTATTGTGCTATTTGAAGAGTCTATTATCGACATGTCTTCAACTGAAAGTGAAGGTGCCGACAAGACGACAGTTAACAATCTGAGCAGATGATTGTGCTGCAAAAAATTCAAAATACCTAACGTAGTGTCAAAAAAGAAGAATGCAGGGATTACTATTGCACAGCAATACTCCCGTGGATTTAGCAAACATTACACTGGTAGACAGCTTGATAAACTGTGCACGGATATGAAGAATAAAATAAAAAAGAAAATCTATATGGAAGAAACAGGAAATAAACCGATAAAACTTAAATCTGGGAAAAGAATTTGCTGGTATTCCATGTATAGAAAAATAATCCTTTTTTAGAAACGTTGCAGGAGCTATTTTGGTTAGCGTCAAGCACCTATCAAACGCTACTAAAGATTGCGATAGAAATGATTAGAGGGAAGTATCATACCCTAGTATGTACCCAGTTGTAGCTCGACCGACAATAAAACCGGTTACCTCAACATACCGGGTGATCAAAAAGTCAGTATAAATTTGAAAATTTAATAAACCACGGAATAATGTAGATAGAGAGGTAAAAATTGACACACATGCTTGGAATGACATGGGGTTTTATTAGAAGCAAAAAAACAAAAAAGCAAAGTGTTGCTAGACACGTGAAAGATCTCTTGCGCGCGTCGTTTGGTGATGATCGTGTGCTCATCGGCCACTTTCGTCATGCTTGGCCTCCCAGGTCCCCAGACCTCAGTCTGTGGGATAATTGGCTTTGGGGTTATCTGAAGTCGCTTGTGTATCGTGATTGACCGACATCTCTAGGGGTGCTGAAAAACAACATCCGACACCAATGCCTCACCATAACTCCGGACATGCTTTACAGTGCTGTTCACAACATTATTCCGCGACTACAGCTATTGTTGAGGAATGATGGTGGACATATTGAGCATTTCATGTAAAGAACATCATCTTTGCTTTGTTATTCTAATTATTGCTATTCTGATCAGATGAAGCGCCATCTGTCGGACATTTTTTAAACTTTTTTTTTTGGGTTCTAATAAAATCATATGTTATTCCAAGCATGTGTGTCAATTTGTACCTCTCTATCTACATTATCACGTGATGTACTCAGGTTTCAAATTTATACTGACTTTTTGATCACCCTGGACATTCGACCTGGAGAGAAAATCCTTATAGCAAATTGAACTGAGGAAACGAAAGACTTGTCTTCATCTCAGTTTCAGAGACTTTTGTTATTGAGACAATTCTAAATACATAATCTTCAAATAGAAAACAGAGAGGAAAAGCTATAAAATTAGCAGAGGAGCTATCTACTCGAACGGATTATAAGATATGAAACATAAGTGTTGTATTGCAAACGCTTGGCATTGCTGTATCCTCCGTTCCCTTTCTTTATTCCCCAATATAAATAAATATAAATAACTTGGACATTTCCCTTGTGCCCTTATAATTACGTGATTTTAAATTATAATTACAGTACTTATACATCCCTTATTACATCCCAACAGCACACAATTAAACCAAGAGGAAAAAACCTAAATAAATCCGAACATTTGCTATCGCTTGTGTTAAGAACGAAATTTGTTTCCATTGCTTTCCACTTGTCTGTCAGTAGGCTTGTGTTCATCATAAATCTCACTTTCGTGTTCGTCTTCTTTTTCTTCTACTTCTTCACCTCCTTCTTCTGCGTCTTTCCTCTCCTTCAAATGATATTGGAAGCGATTTTTGAGGTACACACAGTTGCTGTGCAGTGCTGCGCACGTTACTACCGCTCTTTTCTGGTATGTGTCAAATTTAATCGTCGCTAATCAGCGTTTCTTACTGGCTTCAATGGAGTGCTAACCATGGAGAGGTTACCATACACTAAATTATCAAAAAGGAAGCATGCCCGTTGTGTACTGAAATTATATTTCTAATTGGGCTATGTCTTCATATTTTCGAGCGTCAAGGACGCTTCCATACCATTCTGCACTTACGCCAGTACATTTATCACCAGCGTAGGGTGAACTGCACAATAATACGGACTTAGTCCTTGCGACCTATGTATTCATCGCCATGTAATGCTCGTCTTCTGCTTTCTGTTTGGGCACAATCCAAATCCCGTATAAAAGTTGACAGTAGAAATGTTTTTCGCCATTCTAACTTAGCCGCATTAATTTCCATCACTGGAAACGAAAAATGAATCCAGTTGTAAGCTTTTAAAACTATCTGAGCCATCACATCGTTCACTTTTTTACATGCCGTTGTCCAGTCAACCCTAAAATCCTCGGCCACATCAGTCTGGAATGCATACATCGAAAAAATATCTCCATCCGTTTTCGGAAAATCAAGGTTCTCCGTGTGTTTAATCACATCCTAGGATAAATCCAGTTATTGAAAAGCCTATATTTTCAGTTTCAAATCGTAACACTTCTTTACATTAATTAACATCCCTCTGAAACTGGTAAAGTTTCTCCTGTCTGACCGGCAGCAACATCGCCATGGCGCGAAGAATGCCCCAGTATATTCTAACGAGTAATCTAGAAATATCTCAGTGTGAAAACTAGATTCTAATCTGGTCTCACAGCTTATATCTTGCCCACCAGAAAAAGACAAGATACATCTTGGCATATTAGAATCTACAACGTTTATTCACAAACAACTTAGATACAACTCGTTTTTATTCATATCAGTCAACAGACAGCTGACGGAGGAAATATTAGTCGATCTGTGCAACTACTTATTCCGCTTCAGATGGACCAGGGTGGAGGGGATGCTATAAACAGATTCTATTTTTAGTTATGTAACGTATTATCTTTGATTGTAGAAGTAATAATATAGCTATAACAATATACATGTGGTGACGTATGCACGAATCCACGATGTATGACAAAGATACATACGTATTCTAATTAGACTATTTCAAAGTGTCTGTTACTTCCTTAGCTTACTTTCTTATAAGAATACGACGAGGGTTATTCGAAAAGTGATTTGACCAGCGCTAAGTCGAAACCACAGTGAAAATCCGATGAGACTTAGCACAGATGGGTTGGTCAGTGTCTCTGCTATGCCTGTCGATCGCGTCTCGTCGTTCTTTTCAGTGTTGAGCGCATGGTGAGCACTTAAAGATGGTTACATAAATATTGTCTGCCGCTAAGTATGAGGGCCTCCTGAGAGGTTTCGCCTTATGTCATTCAGCCCACATAACGTAACTGTTAGGCGTTTCCTTCTATGCGCCAGTTCTCGGCGCCACATTGAAAGGGTAATGAGGAAACTCCTGCAGCGTTTGCAATGCGATCTGTTTGATGAACCACAAAACAGCTGGCAATTGGCTTCCCTTTACTTTCATCTCTGTTCACGTGAACCACTGGCAATGAAGACCACATTCTCGCACAGACAACAAACTGTGGAACAGCGTAGAGAATTACCGGAAAGCACAACCGACTGCATTCTGTCACGAGGATATTGGAAAGTTGGTAGAACGCTACGACTAATGTCTAATTCGAAGCGGTGACTCTGTAGAGAAGTAGGTGGAATGTGTAGCTAACTGTTGGAAAAAAAATTCAGATTGGTTACCATTTCACGACCGCTCGGGTCTTACTTTCCGAATAGCCCTCGTATCACCAGGTGCAGGCAATATTTATTTTGTCTTTATCTCAAGATCAATACGAATTTGTCGCCAGTGTCTACTCTAAAACAGGAGTTCTTTTAAGGGAACTTAATACATCATCTAGAAGGAAACTTTGGTCGCAGAAGAAGTACTACAAGCCACAAACAGAAAATGAAAATATAGCAATCTTCGTGGAGAGCTAGAAACAGAGAAATGTAAGTCACTCAGACATAAAGTAAAAATTCGAAACTTACCTACAATCAGTGCCTGATCGCGCCAAACGAATGAAAACTACACATGCAGATAACATCACATTTCGAGTCATGGATGTGCCTTCAGTCACTCAGGAAAAACGTAATATTTATGAAACCCACTTGAACTGAATGACACGACTACACGTGTGATCAAAAGTATACGGACACCTGGCTGAAAATAACTTACGAGTTAGTAAGTAATGCTGGAATTCAATAGGGTGTTGGTCTACCCTTTGCCTTGATGACAGCTTCCACTCTCACAGGCATATGTTCAGTCAGGTGCTGGAAGGTTTTTTGGGAAATGGCAGCCCATTCTTCACGAAGTGCTCCAGTGAGGAGAGGTATCGATGTCGGTCGGTGAGATCTGGCACGAAGTCGGCGTTCCAAAACATCCCAAAGGTGTTTTGTAGGATTCAGGTAAGGTTTCTGTGCAGGCCAGTCCATTACAGGGATGCAGTGTGTTTGCACTAGGAAGGCCTGAAGACAGGCGAAAGTATCACGCTTGACAATAAAGCTGGAGGTAAGCCTTCAAAACTGTCTTGGTTTCTGGCTTCAGCTACAGAATCTCCTAAGATTTGCAATGTAATAGAATAGAGGGTTATCAGATTATGATTTTTACTTCAGTGAGTGAAGTAGAAAAGTGTGTTTCTTGTTAAAAGAGGAGTATTTCCGTTAATATGGGAAAAGACAGTATTTAGTAATGGGAATAACAGCTGCTAATAAATAATTTGATTTGGAAGTTGTAGAATTTCAACTGGCAAATTAAGCGTGAGGGATAGTTGTACTGTGAATACGTTTTTCTGCAAACCTTTCAATAAGGCTCTTTAGTTATTACAACTGGAAAGTCACTCAAGGCTATGGTTCTGAGTATAAGTGATAATCATCACTGATAGTCATTAGCGTTTAAGACACAGTAGGGCACAATCTGACGGTTGCCTTCATAGAAACAATACTTACGGTCCAAATATCACATCTCAACGTGAACAATTAATGACTGAATGCCATATCGACCACTCAAGCCAATAATGAAATATAGCATTCCGACGTAATTCCACCTGTCAGTGTCCCATTTGTTTCCAAGTAGTAACTAATATTCAAGAGTATGACCCCTAAGAAACTATTGATAGCATGAATTTACTCTTTTCTCTTGAATCATACTGTAGTAGCAGTGTAAACTGCGATTAGTTGTGCTGTGGTTCACCGTAGATCAGTTTTGTTGAAATAAAAATTATAATCAATTAGTTTACGTACATTTCTGCAGGTGGAACGTCGTATCCTTTTACTTGATATTGATTGCAACACTTAAAACGTTTTTATCATTAATGAAATGTAAACATAATAAATTCACCGAAACAGAAGCACCACTACAAAAATTAGCTTCCCACAATCGGACTGACAACAAATCCATCATTACCGAAAAGATAGCAAATACTCAGTAATCACTTTTACCAAAAAATTAAAAGAAGAAGCACATAGAATTCTCCACTTAAATCATTTAATGATTCCCCAACACATACCTGCAGTCTAGGTTTTGCATTGAATGCTCTACGAATTTGTTGCGGGGAAAATCTATTCTATTTAAAAATGTTCTTCAGGTATGTGAGGTCATCTTGCAAATTATCTTCATCGGATATACAATGCGCCCTATGCACTAAGGTCTTAAGGACACCTATGATCTGTGGAGGGTGATGGCAGCTACTGGCATATACATATAGATTTGTTTGAGTTGGTTTCCGATACACGACATGTCCTAATGTGCCATCAACTTTATGGTGAACGAGAGCATCCAAAAACGGGAGGCAGCCGTCTTTTTCTATTTCCATAGTAAATTTGATACTAGCGTGGATAGAATTCAAAC
This sequence comes from Schistocerca cancellata, assembly GCF_023864275.1. NCBI lineage: Eukaryota > Metazoa > Arthropoda > Insecta > Orthoptera > Acrididae > Schistocerca > Schistocerca cancellata. Next base: position 12,593 of record NW_026047104.1, read on the forward strand.
GCTCAAGAAATCGTTGTAATTCATCCATGCCATGTGGCCATATCGCAAATGTGTCGTCCACGTACCTACAGAAGACCGACGGTTTAAGACTTGCTGAGTCCAGTGCCTTGTTTTCGAAGTCTTCCATGAATAAATTAGTTACCAGAGGGTTGAGGGGGCATCCTATAGCAACGTCATCACTCTACTCATTAAATTCACCATTAAACTGGAAATAAGACGATAAAAGCACATGTTCAAATAAGGCAGTAATATTCTGATCAAAATGTGATCCGATAAGAGATAAAGAGTCCTTTAAAGGTACCTTGGTGTACAATGATACCACGTCAAAACTAACAAGCATATCCGTACTATTTAGGCAGACATTGCTATGTCTCTGAATAAAATCCATAGAATTACGAATGTGGTGACTACGTTTTCCTACCAGTGGTTTCAATAAGGAAGCTAAAAATTTGGCAGAATAATACATTGGTGAACCAGTGCTCGATATAGGTCTCATAGACAAGTCCTCTAGACGCTCATCCTTACCCATCTTGTGAACTTTAAGAAGACCACAAAATCTCGGTGGTACTGCACCTCGCACTTTCAAACTACTTTGGTAGTGATGAAGCGTTCAGCAAGGCAGCATTCCTTATTGTCACCTTGTTAGTAGGATCTTTGTTAATCTTCCAGTATGCACCAGAACTAAGCAGACTACTTATCTTTTCCTTGTAGACTCTCTGAGGCAAAAGGACGGTAGCATTTCCTTTATCAGCACGCAGGGTGACTGTGTCAGTATCCTCGCGCAGCTTTCGTACCGCACATTTTTCTTCCTTGGAAACTTTGCTTCTTTGTGGACGATGTTTTTTAATTGCTCGACAGGTTCCTCGTCTGATTTCTTCAGCAGTCTTCTGATAGTGGTCGGACATCTTCTTCAATGGCACTGATGAAAGATGTTATCGGCAAAGTCTTTGACGTAGGGGCAAAATTTAGCCCTTTACTTAAGACAGATAACGTAGCTTCGTCCAAATCCTTATCCGTCAAATTTATGACAGGACGTCTAATAACAGAGTCCACTTCAGAAGACTGCTCCAATCGGATGTATTTGGCAATCTGTCTTCTTGTAGCTACTTCGCGAACCCAGTCAGACTTAGCCCATGTCGTCCCATGAAATGGTTCAAATGGCTCTGAGCACTATGGGACTTAACATCTGAGGTCATCAGTCCCCTAGAACTTAGAACTACTTAAACCTAACTAACCTAAGGACATCACACACATCCATGCCAGAGGCAGGATTGGAACCTGCCATTCAGGCAGATAAAATTAAAGCTGTTGTAATTAATGAAGCTAACTACGTTCAAAATGAAAATTCTTTGCTGAAATTTCGGTGCAAGAAAGATTTCTTTTTTACAACTTATGGACTTAGTGACAGACCGCTTGATGATATTAACGAAGTATTGGCTCTTTAAGATGTCACTTTGAAATAAAACTACTTAAAATTTAGAATTGATGCATGTATTTAAAAAGAAGGATTGGCAATGGGTTCGCCACATGATTACTGTGCTGTAAGTAAATCTATGATCACATTTCAGTATGATCTAACAACTAACATTCCTCATCACACTAACAAGATTGTACTTCGGCGCTGATATGTCAATGATGTTCCTCCTACATGTCAGGATATCAGGGAAGAACGAAGTAATTTTGTTGGAGAGATAATTGGGTTTCATCATACAGTTAAATTCAGTATGCGATATAACATAGACAGCACCAATCCTCTTTTGCGTTTGAGAATCATATTACGAACTCAACATTTGAATCTGACACACATATAGAAAATAATAACTAAGATCTTGCAATTCATTGCACTTGCAACTATCCTACGACACATAAAATTACGACATTCGGATGTACTACCCAGTATATTGCTTAGAGAAATGGCAAAGATTCTGATTTCGTCAACACCCCATCAAAAAATCTTTTCAAGAAAGTTGGGGCTCCGCTCCCACAACAGTCATTCAATCACACTGACATGTACTGACAAAGATACAGATGGGGCTATTTATAATAGGTTTTTGTACCTCGGTAAGGTTTCTGATTAGATCAGTTCTATTTTAATAAAACGAGTATATAGCTCCTGCGTTTCTCACAATTAATATGTCTGGAGACATGTATAGAGGTAGGGAGACCGTCATAATTCCCAATTTTTTGCTGCCGACGGCTACTGACTTCACTGTGACAACTGCCCGCGGCGGTATGCAAGATAGACAGGTAGGAGTTCTGAAATCGGATTACGAGAGCACTCAATCTGACATATTCCATGTCAGGGTAAGCACTCGTTTACGTGAACAGAACTACATGATCACACATTTTCCAAGAACTTAAAAATATTATATAGTCAGACCAAATGCCATACTATAAATGTACTAAAAGAGAGAGAGGTTCTGTGAAGTAGGAAATGTCATACAGAATGAAAACTAAATAGCCAAAGCGAGTTGAAGCATTAATATGCACTCTGCAATTTTAATTTACTGCAGTGTAAGTAATTTACTGCAGTGTTAGTAACTGATTCTTATTATATGTCTTTTACTGCACTTTGCTATTAACATTATCTATACATTTCATGCATGCAACCTATAATTCTTATTCATATTATTTACAAGTTCATGAGCCATCCATCTCTCCGTGGTAAGCTGCACTCGTACATATTTTTACTGTTTCGCTAATCATTTTACTATTGTTCAACAGCCACCTTTTTTGTACTTCTTACTACGTCCTGTCTTTTATCACGATCATTATTTTAGTTCAAAATCCTCCATAAGGCCCCATTTTTTCTCATTCTCTGGTTTTACAATTTTATTGTTCCTCTTATTACTGACTTCCTCTTATTACCGTCTTCTTCCTTCTGCCTTTTTTATCTTTTGACATTCGTCAGTATTTTGACGAGTTATTACAGACTGACTGATGAATGATAGAACATTCAATGCGCTCATATTTTGCCTATAAATGATCTGAAAATTAATAAGTCGACTACTACAGTTTTCTCTCCTTCAGGTACATACTTTGGAGATGATTTGACATTACATTCTTCCCACTAGCTTTGCGCTATAAAAAATTAAATAAAGAGAGAGGGAGAAATTTAGTTTCGTGGTTTCAAGATGCTTGTGTCAAAGACGAAAGTGCCGGCAGTACAAGCAAAGGTAATTGTTATTTCAGTATTTTAAACATAGCTGCACAACAGCAACGGTTACACGTAATAAAATTATAAACAGCCGACCAGTTGCAATGGATAAAGAAATCTTTACCTAGGTTTAACGAATTTAAATTTGTCTTCTTCAGAAGGTGGCAATTTTACATTAGTATGGACTGATGTATCATCGTCGTTTTTACAAATATCTGCATAGATCCATTTGTCCAAATTAAAATATAGCCCTGAAAATAGGGTTTGTCATGTGAATGTAAATTAGTACATGGATGTTGCAGAGCTCACAAGCGACTAAATAATATGTACACATACTGTCATAAATCAAGCACTGTTTATAACAACAAAAGCAGTTGTTTGCTTTGGTCTAGTTACACCAGTAACTGCACCTGGATTCCTTTGTTATCTCACAGCAATAAAAAAGGAAGATTAATGTTTGACAGTTTAATGTAAAGGATAGTCATTCCTCACCATATAATGGATATGCTGATTTGCAGATATGCACAAACACACGCACACACACGCGCACACACACACACACACACACACACACACACACACACACACAGAAACACAATGAAAAACAAAACAACACTCCCTGGCAGGTCACAACACTAGAATCTCTTTTTTTTTTTTACAAATCAAGAACTGTTTGTACTATTGCTAATTCTGCTTGCTTTGCTCTTATTTCTACAAGATCATGTCACATCCAAAAGGTCAAACCAAACTGAACATATCTCGAAGAAACTGTTGTAAATAAGTATTCATTTTGCCTTGGCAGCTAGAGACTGTGGTCATGTGTATGTGAGTTGCACGCAACTCACAAGTACATGATGACAGTCTCTGGCTGCCGAGGCAAGACTTTGTGTGTGAGTGTGTGTATGTGTGTATAAAGCCTGTTTGGCTGAAAGCTTTGTTTGACATTCTTTTTGTTGTACCTATCTGTGACTCAGCATCTCCACTGTGTGGTGAATCATTTTCATAGTGCTGTCAGTATCGCAGGCTGGATTTTCCATTGTCTGAAGATTGGTGTTTAACATGCTATTTACCAAAGTAGTAAAGATGGACTATCAGACTTCCAGTGAGAGACAGGACATACAGCGGATATCTTGCCAAGAGTATAGCTTATCTCTTACTATGTGGTGCCCATCAAGATGGACACAGTCTTACTTAAGGCTTTTCACATCAGATCTGTGGCTGAGTAGGCACCAACTGCATGTTGCCTCAAACTGAATAACAGATTAGTAAAGACATAAACAGAGAGGAAATTTGTTCATGGCATAAACTTGAAACTGATATTAAATTGACAGGTTCTTTGAGCAAAAGTTGGCTCACACTTCACCAAGTGCTCTCATAGTACAGTTACCTTCTTAACTGAAGTTCATGAGAATTTCTGTTCATCAGCTTGTTTGAGAATTATTCCCAAACAAAAAATTCAAAATACAAAAAATTACAGCGCCAGCATTTGAGTCTGACTGCAGAATGGTTCTATAGCTACCAGTGTGCCTTTAGTACAAGGAGCATCAAGGTATGATTACAGAAATAATGGCTTGTACAGAGGCACACAAACAGTCATTTTTTCCTTGCTCTATTTGTGAGTGGAGGAGGAAATGGCTTGAGCAGTATCTATGTAGATATAGATGTCTTCTTTTAGCAGTTGAGTGAACTTTGGAAATCAGCTTACAGGATCATGTTGCATAACCAGCAGTTGAACTGCCATATCGTGCAGAGGAAGCTATGATATAGGTGGCTATTCTGTAAAATCTTGATTGATGGCACCATATGAAGTTGGATGAAGATGTGATGCATCATCCAAGATTGCTGTATGGGGAGGTCATGTGTGGGGGAGGGGGGTGGGGGGATGGAAGGGATAGTGAGGTGCTGCTCACATGTGTTGCATGACACAGCAGGCGTGGATGAGAAAACTACTTGTAAACATGGATGGAACAACCGTGGTTATTGAAGGATGAGTCAGTAGGTTTCAATGCTGATTGCTAACTTGCAGCATGAATCTGGAATAATTGTCCTGCTTCTGCAGTGGGTAAGATGTGGACATAAATGGTAGATGCATTGAGATGAAAGGTTGTGGTATGAATTCCTGCATCAACTGGTGTAGGCCATGATCTGGAGTCGCATACGGTGGTAGCCAGCTTATGGTGCCATTTGGAATGGAGCTGTCACATGTGGATCCTGCCATTGTGGTGCAGACGAGGTTAAGTTTGTTGCATGAAGACTGGCATTGTATGTAGTTACACAATCAAGTGAAGCTGGCCTTTCAATGTTTAGATTGCCTTTGCTTCAAAATCAAAATTTGATATGTAGGTATCAAAAGCAGGATCCAAAGCACTAGATATTGGGTGATCCATTGAAGGCCAATAATGAGTGATGGAAGTACTCAAAATGAAATTAATAATTCATGAAAAAATTAACAGATTCAATAGTGATATGAGATGGCACTACTATAGATACAAAATTCACTTTATTGTTGAAGAAACATAATATGTAATCAGAAGCATATGTGAAAGTTAACACACAACCTTAAAGACTAGAGTCAAGATCATAGTTTGTCTTAGGAGTAGTTTGTTTGGTTATTGGTAGTTGCCAAGACCTCATGTATTGAAGTTACTGTTGTAATAGACGTCACCACAAGAGAAATTTTGAGTTTCACTTAGATTCTGTGTGCTTGATCATCACATCCTTCTCAGTGTGGTGGTTGACAGAGTAATAATTAATTCATCAGAATGTACATTTTTTTAACATAACATGATAGTACACCTGTAGTAAACTAAATTTGTTTATTGCAACAAGAACGTATGGAGTTGTTGTAATGTCCAGTTTTATATGTCTTTTGTCAGTTATGTCCTTGCTCCCCACCATCACACAGAGAAACTGGTGGGATGTATGGAGGTAGAGGAGAAGGTTTGAACTGCTCACATCAAAAAATCTATCTTAGTATGTATCAATTAAAAAATCTCAACCTAATCACGAATATGCCACTATCATTCGGTCAATATAGCAGACCTGAAAAACAATTTGAAATTGATGAATGAAATGAATATATCCTGTGATTAGCTCTCCATGGGATCTGAGACCTGTCACATTCATCTTTTGTTGTAATATCTTTGGTTACACTCATGCAAAACTTCAGAAAAATACATTATATGAGAACTCCATGTATAAGGGGCAGTGAAACAAAAACGAGACTGATGGGAAGGAAAGAAGTAAACTGTTTATTATTTGAAAAACAATCACCATACTTGTTAATACATGTATGCCATTGTGAGGCAAGATGGTCAATCATTTCATGGGATAATGTTGGCAGTTGCCTATGGAACCATGACTATACCCAAATGTGCACCTCTTTGTGTGAAGCAAATGGATGGCCTAGAATGTTTTCCTTCAGGGCTCCAAAAACATGCAAATCACATGAGAAGAGTTAGGGACTGTACTGATGTTGTGTGAAGACTTCCAAGACAAAACACTGGAGTATATCTGAAGCAACCTGCCAACAAAACGCGTGCAAAGTTTGTACACAGTGCTCAGCAGAAGTTTCACTATGAAACCCTTACACATTCTCCATAGAGTCTCAATCTCTCTCCACGTTCAAAATGGTTCAAATGGTTCTAACCACTATGGGACTTAACATATGAGGTCATCAGTCCCCTAGACTTAGAACTACTTAAACCTAACTAACCTAAGGACATCACCCACATCCATGCCCTTGGCAGGATTCGAACCTGCGACCATAGCAGCAGTGTGGTTCCAGACTGAAGTGCCTAGAACCGCTCGGCCACAACCGCTGGTTATCTCCCCACATGATTTTCTCATTTTTAGAGCCCTGAACAAAAGCATTCATGGCTGTCCTTTTGCTTGAGATGAAGAGGTGAGTGCCTGGGTACAATTTTTTTTTCTGGAGGCACCTGCAAACATTTTTCCACAAACACACTGACCATCTTGTCCTACAGTAGGATAAATGTGTCAACAACTATGGCAATTACTTCTGTATTAATGAATAATTTACTTACTTTTTTCCATCTGTTTCATATTAATCTGACTGCTCTTGTACGCCATTGTCACTATTTTCGTTTTTGTAGATTCATGTATTAAGTAAACAAGTGTTCTATTATTATTTTACAGTATTTTATTTATTTTAATACCATGTTCCCCTCAGAAACTTGCAGCTGTATGCTGGGCTAAAGATTTCCCTAAATTTGCTAGGTTTTCATACTCCAGCTAGCTTATCTGCAGGGCTTAAGCGATCAACAGTAACTTCATAAACACTGATTTAAATGCATCATTTAGGATTTGAGAAGCGTAGACTCACTTTTTCAAGGTGGGGCAGCAGGAAACATGGCTCTAATGTACATATGAGGAACTTGAAACTTAGCAACATCATTTGCTATAACTCTACTCCTTAGATAAGCCTTTTCTTTTTTCTTTTTTTATGTTATGCTGGCAGTAGATGTACCACTTTTACATAAAGCACTAAAGTTATTATTTAGGGGAAGTTTCAGTAAAACTAATTATTCATCAGTTTATTTGAGTCTGCTAATGCCAACAATATAGCTAATTTTTAAGTATACATATTCTTTTAAGAGAAAACTGCTATTCGCTTTATTCAGAAGCCATATGCTCGGACACATGTCATGAGGTAACAGTTGTTTATTTCCAGAATGACATAAATTGTTTGAAAGCCCTAATTTCACTCTTCCAGGAAACATTTTATAATTTGTGAAGTCATTAACTAAAAAGTTATTCATAATTAAAATTTCAACAATGCAGATAATATTATTATTAATTTGACCTTAAAGTAGGTTTATAACATCATAACTGAATTTATAATGTTCTTGGCCTAATTTTTCTGAACTAGAACATCACACAGCTAAACCAAATTATTAAGTGCTTCCCCATAATGTCATTGCCACTAATTTCAATATTGTTCTGTTTACATAGCGATATGAAATTACTGCTAGAAAATGTTACATTAACGTACCCATGACAGAGTGATGATTAGCTGTTTTCATCTTACTATCTCAATGTAAAAATTCATAGAGAGCACTCACCTATTCCAAATTTCAATGTCAAAGTCACTAATATGAACAGATCTTATTGTAACAGTCAGTCATTGTGATCATTTCATGAACTTCTTTGGATAATTTAGCTGTATTCATCCCCATAACTTCTCTGTGTTAAAGCGTTAGTAAAGTCTAAGTGACTGAGCTCTTTGAAATCTTATTTTGTGAAGATATATTTTTTACTGACGTGAATGAGGACTTCAACATGAAAAGAACTTGCACTTGTTTAGAGTTCATCCAGTGTAGTAGCTGACTTAGTGGATTTGAACTATAAACTATAAAAAAGTTAATCTTCATCATTACATATTTTGACTCTAAGAAATGTGAAGTAATCTTCAATTTAAATCAATGGTGTCTTGTCCATCATTGAAATATTAGACTACATCTCCAGCCAATTTCAGAGATTGAGATAGTTTAGCATTACAAAAGAACACCAGCAATATAACCAGGTCAGTGACATTACACAGTGTGTTTGGCTTTTCATTGGGCAACTGAAGGGCCACTAATGATGAACAAAAGCTTCATAATGATGCACTAAACATAAAATGTGGCTAACCATAGAACTAAGTATGAGAGGACTAGTAGCAGATGCATATGGGGGCTGCGCGCCCCCTCTTGTGGGGCCGCTGCATTGCCCCCCCCCCCCCCCCGCCCACATTGCCCCCCCCCCCCAGTGCCCCCACCAGTCAGCTCACATGCTATTCATAAATTTCTTTCATCAGTCAACTAGGTTGAATCGAGTTATCGAGTAGTGTACTTTCCAATGTAGCATGCGTGTCTGTGTCATCGTATTTTAATGTTTCTGCCTGGCATGTAGATAGCTACTACATATCTATGAGAAAAATCGCGGCCATTCTAGTGATCTCAATGTGTCATTCTGTCTGGCATTTGTTTGAGAAAAGTCACAAATGTCCTACTGTTTTCTTGTACAGAGAACCTTCAATTTATAGCATTGTAAATATGGACTATTGGCTGAATAGGAAGCTAGTTTACATTCAGAAGCAGAAGTATTAAGACTGAAGAATGAATAAATAAAAAGTCCTAGTTGTGGCTAGTACAAGTGTGAAGACTAGTCAAGAGACTCGTAACAATATTTTTGCTAATAATATAACAATAGTTTAGTATAACTAACGCATAATATGGGCAACTATTGATGCGTATAGCTCCAATAACAGTGACTTTCGAGAAGATCCACAGATTTCTTGAGATAGCTCAAGATATCTGTAGCACCCCATCCTTGAGGTTTTTCTGTACATGCCACTGGAGAGGGACTGCACATGAAAAAGAAAAAAGCATTTTGTAAGCTACTTCCCTTCCAGCTGGAAAACAGCTTGCCCAAAACTGCAGTACTAAATGCTAAACTGTATGGTTTGCTCATTGGCACTTGAAGGGTTTGTTACTATTTCATGAAGTGAACAGATCATATGAGGAATAAGTCATTTTGGTAAAGTTTCTGTTCTTCATATATGAGATATGCTTGTAAGAGTTACAGTTAAGTCAATTAAAAGTTCATCAGGCAAATTCAGGAAAACTAATATTATACACAGTATTAATATGCACATCCTACAATGAAATTATGGAGTAATCTACAAACTAATGCTATGAGTTTGTTGAGGTGATGAATCTGTAAATAATAAACACATTCTAAGTACTGGAAACTTTGACTAAATAGAAGGCCAAATAGGATAAATAAAAAAAGTACAGGAGACCATTCGTTGCATTTACATAACTCTCTGGATTAAAACTATCTTTGACAGATGAATAATATTGAATTCGGTTTCTGTTAAATACCAAATTTGTAACTAGTTCAGGGATAAGCATTACACCTCTTGGTATAGCATGTTCTCATAATAGTATTTCTCTGGTTTAGTACACACAGTAACAGAACAATCTTGTTGTAAAAGAGAACAGTAACATTTGTGTCAGATCTACATCCATGAAGGTACTAACCAGTATAAATATTTCACTATATGTACCTCAGACAGAGAGCTACAAAATGAACTCTGGGTTAAGTAGGTATAACTTATGTAAGAAGGAGCTCATGTCAGGATGTGTTACAAGAAAACATAGAAAAAGATATTTGCTTTCACAGTTACATTTTATTTTCTGTATACTACCAAGATTAGTGAAATATGTGAAATAAGATACATGATCACAATACCATTACTACACACAAACAAAAATTTGTAAATAGACACAAGTGGTACAATAGGCTGCCAAAATGTTTTAAGAGGGGTAACCGAAATTTGTTTTATGTTACAACACACAGGTAGTGAATAAGCAACATGGTTTATGAACTTCTCAATACAGTATGGCATAGTCCAAAATAAAAGAACTGCAATTTTACAATTGAGAGACAGCATAATCCAAAAACTGAATGCTACAAATGGCAACAATTGCACACCTATTGCAGTAAACTGTACATTAAATAATGATTTCAGTTTCAGATATCACTATGAGAGATTGACGCTTACGATGAAAAACAGATTATGTGCATTTTTGTACTTTTCTAGAACTGACAAAAATTGCTTGTGTAAACAGTTTGAAATCCCATTTGTGAAATGTGAACAACAGGAGGCAAAGATGGGGCTATGTGGGGAATGGAGAAAAGTAGAGAAAGGAAAATGATTCTGCCAATTCACTGGTGGGGTAGAAGGGTGTGTAGAGCTTGAGTGGGAGTAGAGTAGGGGATAGGGAAGGTTGAGGTGAGCAGGATGGTGTAGGCGGAAAGAATCCAGTCAGTGAGGCAGTCATTGAATTCAAGGATATCATGCTGGGTAGCATGATCAGCAACAGAGTGATCCAGCTGTCTCTTGGCAGTTTGGCAGTGGCCATTCACAGGTGCACCAAGGTTTGACTACTGTAAGCAGGTTCAAATGGATGGAAGTTGTGCCCTATAACAAAGCTGTGCCTTATAACAAAACATATACAAGTTTCCTGAGTAAATTAATTACAGTTACAGCCAATGTTTGTAACAGCGTGATATCGTCCTGCATTTGTGCAGCAGTACAAAATGTTAGGGTTGCTTCTAAAGGGTATGAAATATATGTCTGTATCTTTATTATCTTCAGTTATCTATTCTGTTCCAATACTTACTATCAACACAATTTGATGTAATAGTCAGTATATGTAGAATCATTTATAATGTGGTTCCAGCATGATCAAGAAAATGTTTAAAATAACAAAAATAAGCAAACAAACACCATCCGAAAAGGCCTTGAAGGCCCAATGATACTGACCGACTGCTGTGTTATCCTCAGCCCTTAGGCATCACCGAGTGCAGATACGGAGGAACCTGTGGTCAGCACACCACTATCCCAGCCATTCTTAGCTTTCGTGGCTGATATCGCTACTTGTCAGTCAAGCAGTCAGCAGCACTTGGCACACCAGGACAATGGCCAACAGTGTTAGCCAATCCCAACAGCTCTTAACTTCGTTGATCTGATGGGAACTGCTGTTACCACTGCGGCAAGGTCAGAGCCAAGAAAATATTGGTTTCGTTTTAATTTTTTCTGACCAAAGGAAACTAGGGTGCAACTCTCTTGTACATGTTCCTGAGCGTATTACATAGTTCACAGAACTCAGCATATTTACCCAAGAAACATTAAATACAAAATAATTTTGGTTTTCTATGTAATATTATCACTCCTAGCAGATTTGTATGTTTACAGTATTTTTTATTTCAGTGTCACAAAATCACTGATTAAATAATTGGCTATTTAGAAATTGCTTTCCCACAAATAACGACTATTACATCCATATTTAAACACAGAAAGCAAACTGTACAGGATAAACCCTCAAGGCAAAATTCACATCATTTGGCAGCACTTTGTAAGTGGTGTTACCAATGTGGTATGTCTTATGCCTTTGGTCCCTGCAAACGAAGTTCAATCTTGAATGTTAGACAATGAATGCCAGAGTACTAAAATCTCATTCCATACTGTAATGTTAAATAGAATTACAATTCCAAAGTTTGGTCACCTTTACTCTTGGTGGATTTCGTTTGCCACAACTGGGAAATAAATCTGTAAAAATGCAATTGTAAAGATCATAGTACAGTTTGCAAGTGTACTATTAGTACTATACCTCAATGTTTAAAAACACACTTCTATTCAGGACTTCAGTGGGTGCTGATACCTTACTTATGAGAAATTGACAAAATAAACACAGGCCGATTAATATCAATATAATCAGCTTGGTATTTCAGTTAAAGCTTGTTAACAGCATGTAATGGGATAAGGATACGAAAAGAAACAAGCACATGCATTATTTATTTTGTTTCTTAACAAAGCTTGGTTTTCCACAACACTGTAAGAGGTATGAAGCCAGATAAGTGACTAATTTTCTTTTTACATAGTGAGTGTCCTAAGGCCTGTAGGCCCAAATCTCTCATGCTGTAGAGGTGCGTGTGTGTGGGTGGCTGTGTGTGTGTGTGTGTGTGTGTGTGTGTGTGTGTGTGTGTGTGTGTATGTGTGTGTGTGCATGTGTGTGTGTGTGTGTGTGTGTGTGTGTGTGTGTGTGACACTATTTCTATCTGAAATGTGACACCACGTGGGGAAAAGACAATTTCTTGTGGATAACCAAAATGAAATAATTGTGAGACAGGCATTTAGTGAAGCAGTTTGGTCATTTTCAGATAAAATGTTCTATTCATTAATTTGGTCAATGTATTTAACTTCAGTCTTAAGTGTTTTCCAGTACAGTTTTATTTTGGCCATCCTCTGTCATCTCATATGTTATGAAGAAAATAGTACTTTGCAAACGTTTTTTCTAGCCATTTATAAACCAGTACTGAAGAGACAAGTCAGAAAGGTTACCAGAATGCTCACAGATTTCTTTGCACCTTTTGATTTCATCAACCTTAAATATTTCCAGTAGAATTTTGTATGTAACTGTAGTTAATGTTGTTATTTTGGATATTCAAAAGTATTTGTGTGTGTTTATAAAAGAAAATATTTGGGGAATACTAAATTTAGAATACAATGAGTATTGTTATTAGCTAACAAGAATAAACGCTACATTAACCATTGTTGATGACTTTAATGTAGAATAGAATCTAATTGTTCAGAGAATATGGCATTAATATTAAGAAACATCTTTATAAGCACATTAAAATAAGAGTTCAAAAAAGCATCAGAATAATGGCCACAAAGGATGAAACTCAATAAATGTACCAAGAACTGTTCTTCACCTGTTGGTAGGAAAATTAATATTACCTTAAGTGTGCACATCATAACCTTCCCGCCAATGTACTCTCAAATAAGCCAAAAACCTGTAGTCATCCTTGAAGGACTTAACGATATCTTCTGCTGTATTTTATGCAGATTCCTCAAGCATGCATACAAATTCTCAATGTTAACTCATCATTCCAGACAATTCTCGCAGTAAAATTCACAATTTATAAAGACTCAATTCAGTCCTTTCAAAAGCAAGCAGCATTCTAAATTGGATGGGTTATGATATAACATCACAAACATTAGCCAATCAGCATCAGTAGTTGGGCATAGTCTGACAGCACTGAGACAATACACAGTACTTGAACTAGATGTGGTAATGTCTGTGAACTACGCTACCGGTACTTCCCACATTCTGGTGCAGAAACAATCTTGTGCTTATAGCGTAAAATTCTGTCGAATAATATTTAAAATAAGATGCATCTTTAAACAACATATTTCTATTTCATTAATCAAGTTATTGTAAGAGAAAATGGATTCAGCCTATTTATGAGGAGAATTGTCACACTCATTGATGTACTTAATTGGGAATGCTATATAATTTTGTTGGAGGAGCATACAATCTGCTGAGCAGCCTACCACCAGCGACCATAAGGAGAGTCACAATCATGCACATCAGTGCACAAATGGGTGGCACAATGGCCTTCCAAATTAAAGATTACTCTCAAAAACATCGAGAGATGCAGACACCCCAGTTGGACAAGCACAAAAGTCACTCTGAGATGAAAAGCTAAAAGATGATGTTTCACAACATAAACAACAGAAGGTAACTGAGAGGACAGAGTCCAATCAACTCGAACAGTGGAAACTGATGAAATGATTAATGAACACTGTTTTCAGTAGGTCTGAGTATTATTTTCTAAGAAAATGTGAGTCGCTGCATCCACCAATTTCCTTTTGCTAAACACAAATGAACTCCTTCCCTTCACTTCCAACACCTTGCTTATATCTTGGATATGCTCTTTATTGTGTCCAATATTGCAGCACAGTTGGCTTCTGCATACCTTTGCCTACAGCAAGCACACTACGATTTCTGTCCTTCTGTGTACATCACAAACCGCCCTTATTTTACTAAGTTCTGCTACTGATTCGCTAATCACACTTCTCATATGTTCAGTGGAGATAGTGCAAGTTCTGGTCAGATGGCTCACCATGCATGTTAGTTTTTCAGTGCTTTGGAGTATCGTTGGATGAGGTTTCAGGAAATTGTTTTCTATAAAAAATATTTCTTTTTTTCTTCTTTTTTTGCTCTCCCTATTTACTACAATAAATTGAACTCTGTAAGTGTAGCTGTGAAACATTCTGGTTATGTAGTGTCTATCTATGGGTTGTAGAGAGTACGTGCTACATACAGTTCTTCTGAGGAATCCATGTGCGTAAATGTACATTTTGGGTGTAAAATGAGTTTGAAGTCAGATATCTTTTACATCGTTTGCTTCATGGCATGCACACAGAAGAGACAGTGAACTCCCACCTGTGTGTTCTACAGTACAGGACCACCGGCATGGGCAATGTTTGGAGTACTCGTCGTCTAGTTATCTTCTGCAGCATGAAGGACGTTCTACTCAAGTCGAGAGTGCGCCATAGCCACGCCTCCTAATTTCTCACGGTCGTTCTTGTATTCGTATGACAATGGAATGTGGTTTCACAATTACAACAGGGACTGATCGGCGCCCTCTTCTCAGTCAGTGTGCGAATCGCGAAGTGAAAAATTTCAGAGTGATCCGATCTATATCCTAATCCTACATTTGCGGACTTGGGTTTCATATAAGAACTGTACACTTCTAATTCCCTCCACAACCTCCAGAAGCAGGTAATAGGAACTGTGGAACATTCTGAATACCTGTAACACGATCGTATGTAGGCAGTTGTTCATCCCACGCAATCACAATCGCCACGTTTTTGTAATCATTTACCTGTCACAACCTTTATTACATTTTCATATCATTTCCAGCATTACATCACAGCGCTGCTGTTTTCACACACTTAAATGTTTGACTGCAGGTGTTTTATTAGTGCAGAAATCCAAAAGTAAGGTCTATTTCTACAATGGTTTACATCAGTTTACAGCTTGAACATTTAGTTATTTTTCGACATAATCACCATTTATGACGATGCATTTTTTTAGACGCTGTGGCAGTTTTTGCATGCCCACGTCATTCCAGCTCGCCACCATGCTGTTCAGAATGTTATGAACCTCTTCTTTCACTTCGTCGTCGGAGCTGAATCGCTTTCTGGCCAAATGTTCTTTTAACCTAGGGAACAGGTGATAGTCACTGGGCGCCAAGTCAGGACTATAGGGTGGGTGGGTGATTGTGTTCCACTGAAACTGTTGCAGGTGAGCCCTCGCTGTACCAGAACATGGACACCATCTTTTTTTCAGCACTGGTGGTTACCCGAAATTTTTTTGGTGGCGGTGAATCTGTGTTCTTCCATTGAGCTGAATGGCACTTTGTTTCTGGATTGAAAAATGGCATCCACGTCTCATCCATTGTCACAACCGACGAAAAGAAAGTCCCATTCGTGCTGTCGTTGCGCGTCAACATTGCTTGGCAACATGCCACACGGGCAGCCATGTGGTTGTCCGTCAGCATTCGTGGCACCCACCTGGATGACACTTTTCGCATTTTCAGGTCATCATGCAGGATTGTGTGCACAGAACCCACAGGAATGCCAACTCTGGAGGCGATCTGTTCAACAGTCATTTGGCGATCCCCCAAAACAATTCTCTCCACTTTCTTGATCATGTCGTCAGACCGGCTTGTGCGAGCCCGAGGTTGTTTCGGTTTGTTGTCACACAATGTTCTGCCTTCATTAAACTGTGGCACCCACGAACGCACTTTCGACACATCCATAACTCCATCACCACATGTCTCCTTCAACTGTCGATGAATTTCAGTTGGTTTCACAGCACGCAAATTCAGGAAACGAATGATTGCACGCTGTTCAAGTAAGGAAAACGTCGCCATTTTAAGTATTTAAAACAGTTCTCATTCTCGCCGCTGGCGGTAAAATTCCATCTGCTGTACGGTGCTGCCATCTCTGGGACATATTGACAATGAACGCGGCCTCATTTTAAAACAATGCGCATGTTTCTATCTCTTTCCAGTCCGGAGAAAAAAAATCGGAGGCCTTAGAACTTGAATGCACCTCGTATAAAGCTATTTGGGGTATGAAGAAAGGAAAGGCGACAGGAGATGGCAATATCTGCACAGAAATAGTTAAAGCAGCAAGCAAGATAATAAAAGCCAACTCGCCAGATTATTTACAGAGTATGTACAGAGGAAGTCAGTTGATTAAAAAGTAGAATAAAACTAGTAAACAAGAATCTCGATCAGATAGTCATGTATCAAAAATACGAGCAGTTCTGGCCTACTACTGGAGGTCGAAACCGATAAGTTTTTTTAATTAATGGTTATCAGATCGAGACTCTTTTTTGGTGATCTTAATGAATTGTCACATCATTGTTTTACAATAACGTTATCTAAAGGCGGAACAGTTTTTCAGTTCTTCTACTTCACTGGAAAGGAAGCCAACAAGAGGTAAAAGAAAACCATAGAATTATATTACTGCCGTCTACAATAAGCAGTATGTGTATAAAACGTCTCATTACCCATAGAATGGTTCCTGGATTTAAATCGAGCAAAGAAAGGAGCTGTCATTAGTTTGGATATATCATATTGAACAACACATGACTGATTTCCACCTTAATTGTCATTAACAGTCCATGACACTAGTTTATACACAAGTTTATTATATGTTAATGTAATGGCCGGCCGAGGTGGACGAGCGGCTCTAGGCGCTCCAGTCTGGAACCGCACGACTGTTACAGTCGCAGGTTCGAATCCTGCCTCGGGCATGGATGTGTGTGATGTCCTTAGGTTAGTTAGGTTTAAGTAGTTCTAAGTTCTAGGGGACTAATGACCTCAGAAGTTAAGTCCCATAGTGCTCAGAGCCATTTCAACCATTTTGTTAATGTAATGACCATGAAATAAAACATCAGTTATATATTCATTAAACTCTGTGTGATCTATAACTGAGAGGATGGTCGGATAAGCAGATTACCTTTTCACTAAGACGGTTTTCAGCAATCTCTGTGGAAGGTTACAGGTCGTTAAACGGAGAAAACCAAAAGCACTACGCCAATAGAACGCAAATGAACCACTTTTGTTTTTCTGTTCCCGCTGAACCTTTGTAGCTGGCATATATAAAGTTGACAATATTATGAAAAGCATAGATTGCTACTCACCGTAAAGACATTTTAAGTATCCGCAACTCGTCATCTTTACAGTGAGCGGCAATCTATCCCTCTCATAATATTGCTAACCAACATCTTTGTCAGGTTGGCGACACTGGTTCGCACCCGATCACTAAGGTTAAGCAATGTTGGATCCGGCTACTGCTTGGAAGTGTGACCGTGGGGGAAAAACAGGGTTCCGTTGGAACTCAGATCGCCAAAGTGACGTCCAAATGAAAGAATTGATGCCAAACTTATTTAAGTTAAAACATTGTTAATATTCCAAACTGGACCTCCTATTACAGGTAAAGTTGAACAATAGACGGATAGAGGATTTTAAAATCTGTTTTCAAACTCATCCTACTGTACTGACATAAAATAAATAAAAGTGATAGGAAAATTTGGTCCCGCATGTTTCTGGTACACTAGAAGCACAGATTAGATTGTGTCTTAAATGGACAGTTTACGATTAGTCTGCATTACCAGTTTTTACTGACTGTAGTGAGACCAATTAATGGGCACTTTGTGTGGAAAAGTATTACAGCCATTCTATGTCAACTAAAATTAAGTTTTGCTGTCGACATGGGTGCGCGTTCTGGCCGTCCGGAAACACCTCCACGAAAGTCAATATTATGCGATCGATAGGTAGGTCGAGTCGGGCAGTGTCATAAGTTCAAGGTCTCCAGCATAGCGTGCCTTTAGATTTCTGTGTAGGTACGGAGAGGGCACACGGCCTCTAAGGCGACTCGCATATTTCAAGGACGAAATGCCAGGTATATTCTTGCAGAGAAAACTTAATCATCTCCGGATGGCTTAACAAATGGTCCATTAACGGTCTGCTATTCTAGCATTGACTTCCACTCTCTAACGTGTCTGTTATTCTTGCATTTACTCCCACCCTCGATTTTTTCTTTACGCTGTAGTTTTATTCTATATTTAATAAACTTCCTCTGTAACATCACATTTCAAATGTTTACAGCTTTATTCTCCAATACTGACGTTAACTGCTTTCGAGATACATATATTGCAATGTTTCAGACATATAGTTTCTGAAATTGATTTCCTTGTTTTACGCCGGTATCCAATAACTGTAGGCTAATTTTTGCGAAGAAATATTTCATTGAGTGTGCTAAACAACATTGATCAACCTTCTTAGCTTCTGCTGTCTTGTGCAATGTTAAAAATAGAAGAATTTATACAGTTTCTTTGTTATTTTCCACTTCTGAAACATTTATATTCATACTCTTTATCGCATCCATCTTTGCTTTTTCTCGATCTTTTCTGTTTCTTAAGTAAGGCAGTAAACTAACCAATAACTGACGGAGCAAAGAGGATATGAAAAGCATACTAGCAATAGCAAAAACGCCATTCCTCGCCAAGTCTACTAATATCAAATATCGGCTTACTTTGAGGAATAAATTTCTGAAAATGGACGTCTGGAGCACAGCATTGTATAGTAGTGAAACATGGACTGTGGGAAAACCGGAACAGATGAGAATCGAAGCATTTGAGATGTGGTGCTACAGACGAATGCTGATAATCAGGTGGACTGATAAGGTAAGGAATGAGGATGTTCTGTGCAGAATCGGAGAGGAAAGCAAAATGTGGAAAACAGTGAAAAGGAGAAGGGACGGTATTATAGGACATCTATTATGAAGTGAGGGAATGACTTCCATGGAGCAGGGAGCAGTAAAGGGCAAAAGTTGTAGAGGAAGACAGAGATTGGAATACATCCAGCAAATAATTGTGGACGTAAGTTGCAAGTGCTACTCTGAGATGAAGAGGTTAGCACAGGAGAGGAATTCGTGGTGGCGGCCTGCATCAAACCAGTCAGAACACTGATGTCAAATAAAAAAAAAAGAAAGAAAAACGAGGGGTAGCCATAAAGTTTTAACTATCATCTCGGAAGAAAAGGACGTAACCTATTTTTCCTTAGTTTGCAGCTACACGACAGCAGTCTTGGTACACACTGATATCCCTGGGCGACAGTACCGTAGAGGACCTAAGACAAGAAGGCGAAGCCCTCTGATAAAGTGGAGAATTTTGCGGTAATTGGTTTTCTGCATTAGAAGACAAGCAACACTGAGACAGTTCATACTGATTTGGTGGGTAAACCAACTATGGTCCATCGTAATAGTATAGTTTCAGAGGCTCGGACGCTTGAAGCGTTGTCAAAATAATCTAAATGACGAAGAACGAAGCGGAAGACCACCTCTCTTTAAAGCAACGGGAACCGCAACAGAAGCAGAGGGCCTATTATTCGGAGATCGCCGTCTCATAATCGAGTCGATGGTGGAAAAAATATAAATAAGTCATGGCTGAGAGCTCAACATCTTAGACGACATTTTGGTCAGGACAGCAATGACCGCCCGCTGGCTTCCATTACTCTCACATCGATTCGAAAAACCTGCCGTACCGTGACAGCAGGGGACAACTGTGTCAGACCAAACCACATGACTGCATTAGCAGCCTAGTTACCATGGTAAAGCTCCCAGGTACACACATCAAAAAAAGTTTTGCATTACATCGGTTCCGGAATCTGTACAGAAAATTTGAATCGAGATCAACATAAACATCATTTCCGCCCTTTTTATGGCTCATGGAAACCACACATTGCATCTTGTACTACCATACAGCGAGACCTTCAGAAGTGATGGTCCAGATTGCTGAACACACCGGTTCCTCCGATACCCAGTAGCACGTCCTCTTGCATTGATACACGCCTGTACTCGTCGTGGCATACTATCCACAAGTTCATCAAGGCACTGTTGGTCCAGATTGTCCCACTCCTCAACGGCGATTCGGCGTAGACCCCTCAGAGTGGTTGGTGGGTCATATCGTCAATTAACAGCCCTTTTCAATCTATCCCAGGTATGTTCGATAGGGCTCAGGTCTGGGAACATGCTAGCCACTCTAGTCGGGCGATGTCGTTATCTCGAAGGAAATCATTCATAAGATGTGCAAGATGGGGGCGCGAATTGTCGTCCATGAAAACGAATGTCTCGCCAATATGCTGTCGATAGAGTTGCGCTATCGGTCGGAGGATGGCATTTACGAATATTACAGCGTTTACGGTGCCTTCCATGAGCAACAGTGGCTTACGTCGGTCCTACATAATGCCACCCACAGGGAAACTCCACCTTGCTGCACTCGCCCGACAATGTGACCGGGTTGTCTCCAAACACGTCTCCGACGATTGTATGGTTTAAGATA
This sequence comes from Schistocerca cancellata, assembly GCF_023864275.1. NCBI lineage: Eukaryota > Metazoa > Arthropoda > Insecta > Orthoptera > Acrididae > Schistocerca > Schistocerca cancellata. Next base: position 33,530 of record NW_026047104.1, read on the forward strand.
AATGCGACACTCATGGGCGATGAGAACGTGATGCCTATCCTGAGCTGGGCATTCGGCATGTTGTTGGGCCCATGTGTATCGCGTTGAATGCTGTCATAGTTGCAAAGATGGACATCACCATGTACGTCGAGAGTGAAGTTGCGCATCATGCAGCTTATTGAACACAGTTTGAGTCGTAACGCGACGTCCTGTGGCTGCAGTAAGACTACTAGTCAAGATGGTGGTGTTGCTGTCAGGGTTCCTCCTAGCCATAATACGTAGGTAGCGATCATCTATTGCAGTAGTAGCACTTGGCCTGAGTGAGGCATGTCATCGACATTCCCTGTCTCTCTGTATCTCCTCCATGACCGAACAACATAGCTTTGATTCACTCCTAGATGCCTGGACACTTCCATTGTTGAGAGCCCCTCCTGGCACAAAGTAACAATTCGGGCGCGATCGAACCGAGGTATTGATAGTTTGGGCATGGTTGAACTACAGACAACACAGGTCGTGTACCGCATTCCTGGTGGAATGACTGGAACTGATCGGCTGTCGGACCTCCTGCTCATGCATGGCTGTTAAATCTTTGAACGGGTTTAGTGACATCTGTGAACAGTTACGGACTGTGTCTGTGATACAATATCCACAGTCAACGTCTATCTTCAGGAGTTCTGGGAACCAGAGTGATGCAAAATATTTTTTTGATGTGTGTATACCACTATGACCCCATGTCAAAGGAGCAAACCAAGTAGTGGAAACGTAGATTCAACGCTACCATAGGCAATGACCCAACTCCAGTAGGCAAAGTGATGCTGAGTACTTTTTGCGACAGCCATGGTGTGGTGCTAACACATAGTGCAAACGATCACAGGAGCGCACTACCAAGATCTTGTGATGTATTGCGGGATGCCATTAAGACGAAGCGCCGCCGGAAGTTATCCAAGGGAGTGTTTTTGCTAAACGACAACGTCCCAGCTCATACTCCACAGGATACTGATCACAGCACACAGTCCGCCGATGAAAAAACCACTGTGAGGCAGGCATTTCAAGAATGACGCAGGGGTGATTTTCGAGGTGGAACGTTTCCTAACATTTTTGTTGGCCTCTACCATGAAGGCCTCCGCCAACTGCTTTAAGAGAGGGTGACTCTGCTGAAGTGACTAACATAACCACAAAATGTCATGATCGTAGCTTCTATTTTCAAAATGATAATTAAAACGTTAAGACTGTCCCTTGTATGCCGATATACAGTTCATCACCCTTTAGATAAAATATTATTTACCCTTCTACTCACGAAAAAGTCAGCTGTGAACCTTAGTATCGGCGACTGTTCTTCTTGAACTTTCATTTATGGTTTGAATTTACTTCCACGTTGTTTATTGACATTCGACTACAAAATGAACAACACACTGATGAAACTCCGGTTTTCTACCGTCTTAGCTACATGTACTATATTACTTTTAGTACATTCCTTAGGCTTGTGTGAAAGTTTTTGATTTTCATCTGTATCTGTACATTGTCTCCATTAGTTTCAGTGTTTCACCAGATTATTTCAAATTTCTCTGTGTTTCCAAAGACCACGAGGATTCCTAATTCTGTACTGTTTCTTCCATTAATAAGCAGGAGGTAAAGATTACTTACCTAGTACCCTTAAATTTACGAATGCTACACCTCTTATTAATATAGTACGTTCACATTTTTCTATTGTAGTGGTCAACGTTTAAAGCATATCATCGACTCCTGCTGATGCTTTTCGGCTCAGATAATTCTTCAGTCTGTCAGACTGGCTGCATTTCTCATCTGCTTCTCCACGACTGCTCCTCTCCTTTGGTGTGGTTAGCACACTGGACTCGCATTCGGAAGGACGACGGTTCAAATGCACGTCCGGCCATCCTGATTTAGGTTTTCCGTGATTTCCATAAAACGCTTCAGGCAAATGCGGGGGTGGTTCCTTTGAAAGGGCAAGACCGATTTCCTTTCCCATCCTTCCCTTATCCGATGGGACCGATGAGCCCTGTTTGGTCCCCTCCCACCAAATCAACCATCAAACCAACCAACCTAATGATGACATCCTACTCAGTAGTCCCCATCTGGAGATCTATATGGGGGACTATGTCATCTCCCAAATATTTTACCCCAGGGGATGCCATCGTCGTTTAACCATACTGTAGAACTACATGCCCTCGGGAAAATCAGTGGTGGGAGTTTTGCCTTGCTTTCACCTGTTTGGAGTACCAGTGCAAACCAATAAAACTTCTAGACTATACCCCCGCAACTACTGAAAAGCCTGCTGTTCCTATTCAGGAACGATAAGTTAGTCTGATATCTGCACAATCACCCCTCCGTTGTGGTTGCATGTGCGGTACAGCTATCAGTATCGTTGAGATACGCAAGCAGGTCCATGGGGGTAAGTTGGGTAGAGGAGGGAGGGGGAGGGGGTACGTATCACTTGTGAAAAGAATCACGACGATAAAATCAGAGTAGTTTTCGACAGTACTTTTTCCCACGCACCATTCGCGAATTGAACAACAAAGTGGAAAAAATGATAGTGCTATCAGAGGTAACCTCCGCAGCACACTGTAAAGTGGTTTGCGGAGTAGAGAAGCAGATTTAAGTAACCTGCGCTGTTGGTCCCTCATCTTATCTTTCTCCTTCTTTTATCTCTTCTCTCGATGTTTGGTTGCCCTATTGCAAGCATTACCTGTGATTTTATGCACTTGCCTTACCTTTGTAGCTTCAAATATGTCTTTTTTTATTATATTGTATTCTCCTACTGAAGTAGCATAACCATTGGAGGACCTATTCGACTACTACGGAAAAGAACTCGCGCAATGAACCTTGCTATCAGTCGTACTGTATATCGATCCTTCTCATGTTACATGAGCCATGAAGTTAGTCAAAGAGTAGAAGAAGTTAAAGAAGATTACGATTTTCCCTTACATCAAGATCTTATAGACATAAACTACATCAATTACAGTTGCCAATCTATGGGAAACCAGCGAAGCACCAGTGAAATCATACTGCAGAGCCGAATTGAAAAGCAAACTGTTAAATATATCAATGAAATCAATTACTTCTCCGTGATATTATTCGCATATCGTGGCGACTGAACTAGGCTGCTATTCAATCGGAGGAGCAGTCGCTATAACGCATTACAAAATCTGAGCATGCTTCCAGGACTGTATTTTTCCTCATATCATTTTAGAACTCCAGAGATCATCACTCCATATATGGGAATAGCAGCAGTAAGGAGACGCATTTGGTGCCACGAGTACCACTGGAATGCACGTTAATTTTCCATGAGAGATGAATAAGTTAACATCGACTGCCTTAATGAATTTTACTTCATTGACGGCATTATATGGATATCAACATCCCCAGTCCGTGGCATAGCTGTCTGCTCATTGGGTGGCCTGTCAGTCGGAGTGGGTAGGCTTATGAGCTTGAACGACTTTTTTTTCTTTTTGTTTTCGTTGTAAAGGAAGACGTGGGAACGCCAGCAGCTGACACTTTGATGGCAAAAAGTAAATACTACTTATTTCCTTTATCCCTCTACCGAACCAGAACTATTTATTTCCATTACATAACAATTGTAACAGTTTTCGAAGACACACGATTCGATCTTTAGGCTTGTAATGCGGGAATCTGTACTGTACCATGAGCCGTGCGATTTGTGCCTCAAGATGGAGCCTTGTGGGTTTGAAATATATCGCAGTTATAGTGGAACTCAATAAATATAGTTGTTCGGGTAGAAAAAGAAAGGAAAAGCAGTATTTGTTTTCTGCCATGAAAACTCTGGCGATCTGGTTATATATACACTCTTCGCGACTGTATTTACATTTCTGAAGGGCCTTCAAGCCTCTGCAAGTAATTGGAACAGCATGGTCGAGGGAATATTAACAAAAACAGGAAGTCTTTGGGTTTGCATCTATCCATGCATCCATCGTGAGAACATTTTGTCATCGTGCACTCTCTGGGAAACACAGCACGACTACAATCACCAGTGAAGACATGCCAGCATTATATGAGGTCACTTTCAAATTAGATCAGCTATTACAGAGGTAACTGCAGTCAGCTTGAAGACATAATAGAACTAAAAGGTACATAAAATGTAGCTGGCTATAGCAAGAAGAGATTCTCGCAAATAAAGAAAGCGCGTAGTGTATATGACATTTTGTAAATTGAAAGGAAAAGTTGTGTTCTGAATAAAGGTAACTGTTTACAGCATATGGCTGCTCTTACGTTTTTTAGTGGAACTGAGACCATATCCGACGCTATCTCGAAGACCTCCACCTGGCGTTCAAGGTATCAAACGATGGAAGATTGGACGAGTTGACTTTAAACTTCGATCCAAATTGGAAAGCAAATAAACCTGTCTGCAGGAATACTTGTGTTGGAAGAATTATGCTATTATAAACCAAACTGCGACGCGCTAATAGGACACTTTACAGACGGTTACAAAAAAAAAAAAGCACTTTTTGACAAAGACTGTAAACTGAAGTGCAAGGAAGATTTTGTTATGAAAGTATATGACAATAGTGTAGCCGTTAATACGGGAGTTAAACACAAAAAAAGGTGTAAGCTCCTGCATAATTAAAGCTACTTTGAGAATAAGATTCTATAACCAAGAAAACAACAACACTAAATGATAAAAAAGAATTGTTAATAATAAGACGTTAACAGCAGTTCAAGATATTTATTTAGTGGTGTCACTGAAATACCATAACATTACGAGAAATATTAAAACAGCTGTTCTTGTAACAATGTTAATTATTGCTCATTAATTTATATTTTATCACCCCAATGTTCGTAAATGAAAGTGAAATACACGATAACTGGGAAAAACTCAAATAATACTATAAAGGGATCAGGGGTACTGGGAGGGGGGGGGGGGGGAGTCCGGACTGAAGCGACGTATCACCTATTTCACATATGATTATGACTCTCTCAACCAGAGTAAGCTTCGTAAAATTTCAGTAATCAATCAAGTGTAGCTTTTTCGTTATTTTTTTTTAGAAAATTTGTAAACTGTAAGAATGCTTACGGCTACAGGACAGATTTTTCTGGAATTAAATATTTTTCCTCTGCTCCTACACACATGCAAACTACACTCCTGGAAATGGAAAAAAGAACACATTGACACCGGTGTGTCAGACCCACCATACTTGCTCCGGACACTGCGAGAGGGCTGTACAAGCAATGATCACACGCACGGCACAGCGGACACACCAGGAACCGCGGTGTTGGCCGTCGAATGGCGCTAGCTGCGCAGCATTTGTGCACCGCCGCCGTCAGTGTCAGCCAGTTTGTCATGGCATACGGAGCTCAATCGCAGTCTTTAACACTGGTAGCATGCCGCGACAGCGTGGACGTGAACCGTATGTGCAGTTGACGGACTTTGAGCGAGGGCGTATAGTGGGCATGCGGGAAGCCGGGTGGACGTACCGCCGAATTGCTCAACACGTGGGGCGTGAGGTCTCCACAGTACATCCATGTTGTCGTCAGTGGTCGGCGGAAGGTGCACGTGCCCGTCGACCTGGGACCGGACCGCAGCGACGCACGGATGCACGCCAAGACCGTAGGATCCTACGCAGTGCCGTAGGGGACCGCACCGCCACTTCCCAGCAAATTAGGGACACTGTTGCTCCTGGGGTATCGGCGAGGACCATTCGCAACCGTCTCCATGAAGCTGGGCTACGGTCCCGCACACCGTTAGGCCGTCTTCCGCTCACGCCCCAACATCGTGCAGCCCGCCTCCAGTGGTGTCGCGACAGGCGTGAATGGAGGGACGAATGGAGACGTGTCGTCTTCAGCGATGAGAGTCGCTTCTGCCTTGGTGCCAATGATGGTCGTATGCGTGTTTGGCGCCGTGCAGGTGAGCGCCACAATCAGGACTGCATACGACCGAGGCACACAGGGCCAACACCCGGCATCATGGTGTGGGGAGCGATCTCCTACACTGGCCGTACACCACTGGTGATCGTCGAGGGGACACTGAATAGTGCACGGTACATCCAAACCGTCATCGAACCCATCGTTCTACCATTCCTAGACCGGCAAGGTAACTTGCTGTTCCAACAGGACAATGCACGTCCGCATGTATCCCGTGCCACCCAACGTGCTCTAGAAGGTGTAAGTCAACTACCCTGGCCAGCAAGATCTCCGGATCTGTCCCCCATTGAGCATGTTTGGGACTGGATGAAGCGTCGTCTCACGCGGTCTGCACGTCCAGCACGAACGCTGGTCCAACTGAGGCGCCAGGTGGAAATGGCATGGCAAGCCGTTCCACAGGACTACATCCAGCATCTCCACGATCGTCTCCATGGGAGAATAGCAGCCTGCATTGCTGCGAAGGGTGGATATACACTGTACTAGTACCGACATTGTGCATGCTCTGTTGCCTGTGTCTATGTGCCTGTGGTTCTGTCAGTGCGATCATGTGATGTATCTGACCCCAGGAATGTGTCAATAAAGTTTCCCCTTCCTGGGACAATTAATTCACGGTGTTCTTATTTCAATTTCCAGGAGTGTATGAATGTTCAGGAATGACGTTGCCAGTTTTGATATATAGGCTATTTCATTTTATCGTGACATATTTTTAAATATTTTAACTTCAAAATATGAATTATTGCTTCTTTACCATTTTCATATTACTCCACACCTTGAGCAAGGCATGCAGTTAGAAAAATATCCTAATCTAACCAATCGTAAAAGTTGAAAACCGTCAAAATCGTATTCTAGTGCAATAAAACGTGGTTAATTGCGCTTTTAATTGGGTTATGAAGGACGTTCTTCTGATAATATTATAAGATATGAAAATTCATTTCTCAAAAGCAAAGCATAAGAAAACTCTATATAGCATTGTAGTAGGCATTATCACGGGTAGAAAAAGGCTTTGTGTGCTGTGGAGATTATCAGGCGAACAAAGAAAGTGCTGTCGGCCCTCTTTTTCCGACTACTAGCGACTTCCGCAAGTTTAGAACTGGATAGAGTGTATACTAAAGAAAGTTTGTCAAACAGTTCTTCTTAGAAACTCTCGACAGTTTTGTGTTCATGATGACTTTTGTTGCATCAAAGATATCATTTAAATTAAGATATTGGGTTACGATGAATGATACGTCCACAACAGACGGGGAGATCGTCGTATATCGTGCACAATAAACAGATCGGGTGCTCTACGAGGTCCGAACTTCAGAAACATACGTATAGTGATGTTCACAAAAGAACAAAGCAGTGCAATCGTCAAAGAAGCAAATGTCATTGACACAGATACATAAGGCTCTGAGTTCCACAAATGATTTTGTTTGTTTGTTGGTTTATTGGTATCTGCTCCACTGTGATTGCTGCTAACATTCCATGGTTTAAAATTCAAGTGCCCAAATATCACCCATTTCTAGAGAAGCCTGGAATCAACAAGAAAGGAAAACTATTTATATTTTTATTACCAGAAGTTCTGAAACGTGTATGGCTCTATATATGTAACCACCACATATAGATACCCGTCTACGAAACAGCAGCCGTATGTGCACGTTTAATTGGCGGTATTATTGTTGCCATACTCGATTTTTTGCAGAGTCAAATCAATCATCAGTAGCACAATTTGTGAACGACAGTCATAAAGTACTATAGCTTGAGAGAATTCAAGAAGAAAGCGTTCTTGTTATGTTTCCGCATGTTGCAGTGTACTTGCTGAAGACGGTAACTACCAAACACGTATTGTATGGGCATTTAATCCTCTTCATCGGTTGCACGTATAGTGCAACGTGTTGTAGTGTATTAGAATATCACTTCGGGATACCCAGAATGAAATAAAACAATTTCATACACCAAGAAAGTGTTTCTCACAGCCAAGTATCGTGTGTCGTTCTACATCGAACTGCTACCGAAGCGTTGCCGTCCGAGCCTGTGCTGACGAGGTGTGATACATGGGTAAAAGCTGTTGGCTTTTGTAACGAACATTTTTAAGTTATGGTAAGTGTGACTGATTTATTTCTAGAGAATCTTTAGCTTCAGTACGAGAAGCATAAAATGCTAAAATCGAAAATGGTCTGCGGTAAACCCATAGAAACATTGGCTTCCTTGCTAGCAGCATTAATCAATTAGACTCTATTGCGTTACCTTTGCAGAATTCGTTAGAAATTGTTGAGAATGTCAAAGGGAAGCGGACTGACACAAGAAGTGATATTCGGTGGAGGGTAGTGATAAGTTTCACGTTGTTTTGGCCAGAAGTCTTGGTTACTTAATTTTTACTGCTATCTGAGGCATCCTCAGCGTGGGGGAAGGTACTGCAGCAGCCACCTCTCCAGGAATATTTCATTTCCTAAAATGCGCACGTCCTGCGATATTCCTCCTATAAAGACATTCTTTCTAAAACGCTATATTTGTGACTGCAGAGACTGTGGAGAAGTACTTGGTCGTTCACTGCGCTTCAGAATGAAAGGTTATGTAGGGCACCTTCGTAATTTCAGAAAAAATGGGCGTTTTAGTAAATACGAGTAGATGTGACAGAAAATAACTTTCGTATATCAACGCAGTATAAAGTTCCTAAATAAAAAAATTACTTAACTTCAGATGTGATTTTTTAATGTTCTTCTCGTATTTCTGGCATGTTTAACTTCGTGTGAAGATAATACACACTGAGGCGCTAAAGGAACTGGTATAGGCATGTGTATTGTAATAGAGAGATATGTAAACAGCCAGAATACGGCGCTGTCGTCGGCAGTGCCTATATAAGACAAGAGGTGTCTGACGCAGTTGTTAGATCAGTTACTTCTGCTACAGTGGCAGGTTATAAAGATTGAAGTGGGTTTGAACGAGGTTTTATAGTCGGAGCACGAGCGATGGGACAAAGAATCTCCGAGGTAGCGATGAAGTGGTGATTTTCCCGTACGGACCTTTCACAGGTGTACCGTGAATATCAGGAATCCAGTAAAACATCAAATCTCCGACATTGCTGCGACCGAGAAAAAATTCTGCAAGAACGGGACCGACGACGACTGAAGAGAATAGTTCAAAGTGACAGAAGTGCAACCGTTCCAAAAATTTCTGCAGATTTCTATTCTCGGCCATCAACACGTGTCAGCGTGCGAGCCATTCAACGAAACATCATCCATATGGGGTTTCGGAGCTGAAGGCCCACTCGTGTACCATTGATAACTGCACGACAGAGAGCTTTACGCCTCGCCTGGGGCCGTCAGTGCCGACATTGGACTGATAATGACTGAAAACATGTTTCCTGGTCGGGAGAGTCTCGTTTCAGATTGCATTTAGCGGATGGATGTGTGTGGGTATGGAGACAACCTCATGGATCCATAGATACTGCTTGTCAGCAGGGGACTGTTCAAGCTGTGGACGCTCTGTAATAGTGTGGGGAGTGTGCAGTTGGAGTGATATGGGACCTCTGATACGTTTAGATACGACTCTGACAGATGACACGTACGTAAGCACCATGTCTGATCACCTGCATCCCTTCATGTCCATTGCGCGTTCCGACGGGCTAGGGTAATTCCAGCAGAACAATGTGACACCCCACAGTTTCATAACTGCTACAGAGTGGCTCCAGAAACACTCTTCTGAAACACTTCTGCTGTCCACTAAACTCCCCAGACACGAAAATTATTGTTATCTGTGAATCCTTGTAACGTCCTGTTCAGAAGAGATCTCTATCTCCTCGTACTCTTACGGATTTATGGACAGCCCTGCAGGATTCATGGTGTCATTTCCCTCCAGCACCACTTCAGACATTACTTGAGTCCATGCCAGGTCGTGTTGCGGCACTTCTGCGTGTTCGCGGGGGTCCTACACGATATTATTAAGTAGGTGTACCAGTTTCTTTGGCTTTTTAGTGCAGTAGGCTATGGTGTAATTCACATTTTGATTTCTTTCGAATTTAATGTTTTATGATAAATACTTCATAAAATATGTTCGAGATATTAGACATTTTCTTATATATTTTAGCCATTTTCATTAGATAAATGTGTACACGTTTGCGTGTTGATATTATATAAAGATCTATGCTCTAATTATGACCAAAGATGATAAACAATGATCGAATGAATAATTTGAAAATTAAACAGAAGCCTTATGAAAACATGATTTATAATTATACATAACTATACAATCTTATTAAGTTCGTGAATATATAACAATGACAAAATGTTCATATTGCGAAAGTTAATACTGTTGTGTATCTATTGTTTATGTTTCTGGCGCTATATTTGGCATCCGAATGCTTTGCGAAGTAGTAGTAGTCTGTGAGGCCTCACTGAGAAAGAAAATTCCTTGAGACACCTCATGGAGAGCAGGTACAATGTGGAGAATGGTCTCGAATTCACTGTACCATATACATAATAGTTATAATTAAACCTCTGCTACTTAATAATGCCCCCATGAAATACTAGTGATCATAGGACAATGAAATTTTGTGGAAACAATTGTAAGTACATGGGAAAGAGAAATAATGAATAAACCAGAATAGACTCCTTTTATTTTCCACGTTTGTTGATTCCGTACGATTTTTACGTTCCAGGTTAGAAACGTCGCTCAAAATGCTGACCATGTGCGTCCATAACAGCCTGCAACCGTAATAGAAACACTGCTTCATACTTGTTTACAGCACTTTTCGGACGGTGTACCATGGAATGTTCAGTTGTCTTGTCATAGCTCGTGCACTGTTTGAAGGTCGCACTTTGCGTCCAGAATTCTCATCCAAGGCAACAGAAACTACTTCAACAATTTATGGTGCAACTGGCTGTCGACCTCTTCCAGGAGCAATTCTTAAAATGCGTTTATTCTAACTTATGAATCACGTTCTTCAACCCCAGTGTGGAAAGAAGATCTCTCTGTGTTCCTGTAATAGGTCAACACTCGCACTACTGCTACTGTTTTTGTAAATCAGTTTTATGAGAAAAGTCCTGTTCGCATTGTTCAGTCCCATGTTGACTGATGGCAACTGTAATGCACACTTGCATTTGCGTTTAACACTACGTCGTTGTACCAACACCGTAGCCTAGCGGCAATTAATGCCAATAACAATACCGACGACCTAAATCCTGCAGTGCACAGTCAGAACATCACTCCTATGAAATTGGGTACCCAAGGGGTAAATAGTTTTCCGTGTATACTGCCTCAACTAGCATAAGTTTAATTAAAAACCACTCTGTATATGAAGTTCAACATTGTGAGAAAGGCATTTGAAGATTGTTATTTGGAACACACTTATTATTGGGGGAAAAGGAACTGAAAAAGTTTGCAGTGGAATGCAAACACTGAAGATCGTTCTGGTGAATACGAATTTTCAGGAACTTCATCATTCAGCTATTAGTTGTTCTTCAGTTTTTCACATTTCATTTCTTTTAAGTAATGAGCACCGTTGCTCTTTTGGATAACTAACATTTTTGTTTATTAAGTGGTGAGTTGAAAAAGTGGAAAGTTACAACATCTAATCATTCAAGACAGATCCACTCCAAGCAACCTAGCTGTTGGAGCGGTCATATGAGGAGGTTATTTGAATGAGTTAGAGCACGAGTTGAACAAAATAATCTGAACACTGGTTTAAACACTTCATCTTCACAGCTTATTTTCTGATTTATCTGTAAAATTCTGACACCTTTTGGTTTTCACTTGTAAAACAATACTCTGGAAGCATTCATAGCTGCCATATGTCTGTGATCACTCTGGAGTTGCTGTATTACACGGTCATATCTTTTCTTACATTCTACCAAAAACAGTGCATTGACAGAATATTTAATTTTTATAATTTGTCTTTACTGACTTTCAACATTCATACCATGCAGCCAACACTTTATCAACTAACCACTACAACTGAGGTTTAAAAATAAAGTGCCAGGAAGACTGGTTTGGGCATCTCTCCACGATAGTCTGTCCTGGACAAGCTTGTTCGTCTTTGAATAGCCATAATAGTTCTTTTTTCGCAAGCTGGTTTCAGGCCTCTTCATTAGTTACTCGATCTATCCGTGTAATATTTAGCATTTTTCTGCATTACCACATTTGAAAAGTTTCTATTCTGTAATTGTCTGAACCACGTTTCACTTCGCTGCAAGGCTACATCCCAGACAAAACCTTATAGGGAAGCCTCACTAATATTTAAATTTATCAGTTATTATTGGTTTTGCCATCAGACAAAATTATCATGAAAACAAACAAACTTAAATTTGTATTCCATGCTAACATATTTCTCTTGTTGAGACTTGCTTTCCTTGTTATCGCCAGTCTGCGTTTTATATTCTCTCCACTTTGACCATCATCAACTACTTTTAATGTCTCATTTCCTACTCTAATTCTCTCAGCATTGCCTGACCTTGTTTGACTACATTTCTCTATTCTAGTTTTACTTGTGTTGCTGTTCACCCCATAAACTCTTTTGTAGACACTACCTGCCACGCCCAACAGCTCTCCTTAGTCTTTTGCTGTCTCTGACAGAATTAAATTGTCAATGGCAAACTTCCTAGTTGATTTCTTCTCCCTCATCTTTAATTACCTTTCCAAATTCATCCATAGTTGCTCTAAGTACAGATCAAATAGGACCAGGGAAAGGCTACAACCCTGTCTTGCCCTATTTTCAACTACTTTTCTTCCCCTTCATATCCCATTCTCATAACTGCAGTCTGGTTTCTGTGCAAGTTGTACACCTCTTATCACTCCCTGTGGTTTATCCTTGCTGCATTCAGAATTTCAAAGAAAGTATTTCAATCAAGATTTTTAAAAGGCTTCTCCAAATATACAAATGCTTTTAAACAACTTTCCTTTCCGTAACCTGTCTTCCAAACTGAGTTGTAAAGTCATTATTGCCTAGTGTTTTCCTACTTCTCTCTGCAAGAAGTTTTTCCATTCTTCAGTAAATAATTTGTATCAGTGTTTTGCAACCATTAATTACTAGCAGCATTCACACCTATTGGCGCTGACTTCCTTTGAAATTCGAATTTTTACATTATATTTACGGAATGTTGGAATTTCGCCTGTCTCATACATTTTGCACATCAGGTGGAAAAGTTTTGTTGTCACTGGTTCTCCCACGTATCTATAAAATTCTGATAGAATGTCGTGTACTCCAGGTTCCTTGATTCAAATTAAGTCTTTAAATTTACTGCTCTTCAGATTCTGTAATACTGTCTTCATGTACATTTCCACTGTACAGCTTTTCTATATATTTCTTCCACTTTTCAGTTTTCCTTTCTTTGCTTAATATTAGTTCACTCATTGAGCTCTTGGTATTCATGCTGGTGTTTCTCTCTTCTCCAAAATTCTCTTTAATTGTTGTATGCGTAACATCTGTCTTTCCCTTACTTATGCAGATGCCTTGCCCTAGTCCTCTAGCCATTCTTACTTAAACAGTTTGGTCTGTCCATCAATCTAATTTTTTAGACATTTGTGTTCCCTTTCGCTGCTTCACATGCAGCACTTTCTTATTTTGAGATTTTTGAATGTCTTGATGTGAGACCACAATAATATACCATGTTAACTGGAAAAAAACATATATTAAACTGTTGGAGGGGGGGGAGGGAGGTAATGATTAGTGCAAATCAAATACTCTGTTCTGAAATGAAGTTGATGGTTAGTCATCTGGTTACACAATGACTTCCATCAGGCAAATCCAAAGCTTTACATATATTTAGCAGTAGCCCCTGACAGTCGATGGAATGACGTGGAAGGTCTAAGAGGGAGTACAGTCAGTTATACATGGTGTTTAAGACAAAATGATGTTCTCTGTAGATCCCAAATTAATAGGTGGAAGTAATACTTATTAAGTTGGGTACATGTAAGAAAAGTGATTCTCTCATTAAATTTCCATGAATTTCTGTCGCTCACATCGGTTTATGAGAAGTCGCTTCAGTCACTGGTAACAGCCACAGATGTGTGTGGCGAACAGTACACGGTCACAGGTTTCACCTGTATCACCTGTCACTACCACAGTAGCTGCTTGGGAAGTTCTTGTATTTCAGTCAGAAAGTTGCTTTCTGCGAATGGTCCATGCATAATTTCACTCTGGACGTCTGACAAGAAGTTATGTTCTCTGATGGATCCATACTCACAAATTCATAACTTGCCTTACTGGGCCACAGGAAATCCAAGGTGTGTGTGCCATATACATTTTCAAGAGAGGTTGTTTCTTAAAGCGTAGTGTGGAATCAAGGAATCCTTCGAGATAAAATCGTTGGTCCACACCGCGGGTATTCTGACCGAGAGATGTATCGAGCTTCTGTCATCGAAAATTTAGGTGCGCTCTCTGTAAATGTTAGTCTAGATATTGGAGGTCGTATGAAAACGCAGAATGGTGGTCACCCAGTCCATTCTGCATGTCATCTTGTGCAATGACTGAACAATAGGTATAATGGCAGTGTTTACATTACCAAGGTCCTAAGGCCTGCACAGTCGCCTATTTTCACACCAGTTCATTTATTATTTTGGGGATATCCTGCTTATGTCACCAAACCCACATCACTTGATGACTTCAAACAGCTCATAGAGTAAGCTTGTCATTCCGTGACACCAACGACTTCACATTTGGTCAGCAGATCGTTTAATAAAAGGTGGCTTCAGTTTGCTTTAGGGAAATGGGCACTCGTTGAACACTTCACATAAATGGAAATTCCGCCAGCAGAAAATCTTCTGGACACAGCAAGTTATGTACCGTATGCTTGGTTCACCATTAAAAGTTTGAACGTTTCTGGCTTGAAAGGTAGTCCTCTTATTTGCAAATACTATTTTCAAGAAGTTTTGACTATAAATGCAAATGAATTTGTGAATTTGATAAATTTAATCCACCTCTCTCGTATCGATGTCACCACATTCTTCGTACATCTGTTCTTGAGACCGCAAATGTCGGTCGGAGCGATTACTTATTTTGAAGAGAGTAGCAGTCAGTGTGTGTTTTACAGTCTGGTGGCGAACTTGATTTGAAAAGGACGGAGGCTGGCATGCCGTGTTGTGGAGGTTGCATTATTAAAAAAGGATTTTGTAGTATGATGTTTTTCAGGAATATTGAAGATATTGAGCAAATATTAATGGAAGCATTACAAACGCAAGTGTTAAGGTCATTCAATTTTCTCGTATTTATAACTGTGTATTTTCTTATTGTTAGGACGTTCGCATGGCTGAAGTTTAAAGTAGAAATTTTATAAGGTGAGGTACGGCTTTGTCTTAAAGTTGTAACAAGTGTTACGGAAGGTAACTCTAAACAAGAGCGTTATTAAGAAATATTTTGCTAACTTCCCCAGTTGCGAGATCTTTATGAAAAGATATATTGTTGTTGTGCTCAATTATGCATAGATATACTTGGATTCTTTGTTCTCATTTATCAGTCGTTAATTTCAGTTCCCCCTTTTTCATTCTTTACCTTTATGGATGTGTTTTCATAGTCGCGTTGCACATAGCGAGTTGTGTACTGCACAAGTATTTGTATGAAAAGTGTAAAGATGCCGTCTTGCATTGCTCATAGCAAGTACAGTAAATGAAATTTGATTTTTGACAGTTGCGTCATTATCTTAGTAGTAATAGGTTGCTGAACAGATGAGCGTTCCGTGCTCACAGGCACGCCAAAAATTAATTATCTTTCAAGTTCATGTCCATTGTAAGTTATAGCGATTGTCAAAATGTATTTTGGAAAATATCACATGATTTCAGAGGTTTAAAATCAGTAAAAGGTTTCAAAATAGTGCTATCTCGTAAGTTTTCCAGTAGTTTATCATGAAGTCAGATGCGTTAATTTATATGGGTCAAATGGCTCTGAGGTCATCAGTCCCCTAGAACTTAGAACTACTTAAACCTAACTAACCTAAGGACATCACATAAATCCATGCCCGAGGCAGGACTCGAGCCTGCCACCGTAGCGGTCGCGGGGATGCAGACAGTAGCGCCTAGAACCGCTCGGTGATCCCGGCCGGCTAATGTATATGTTCATTTACTGTGTAATGACATCAACAGTTCTGATACAGTGATTGTTAGCACGACTAAAGACAAAGATTAGCAACATTCAATGCCATCATTTAAATCCGAATCATTTTGTTTTGCAGTCAAATAGAATACATAAATATCATTGAAAGCGGATTGCCAGCTATTGTGAATTTCACATCGTGTAGCGTGAGCTTCTCATACATTCGTTCAAAATTTATTTTAATAAAATTCTGTTTCCCTGCACTGAGATTTACTTGTTTCAGTGTCAGATTAAGTTTCTCAGACACCAACCAGACAAATGCAAACACTAGTTTCAACAAACAAAAACGCGAGTTTCGCAGTATTAGCGTTAAACCTTCAAGCTCTGTTAATACAATGACAGAAATTTAAATTGATTGTGTTTAAGAAACTATAAGACGTTCTTGTAACTCTCTGGAAAATACCTGGAAACAAACTATGTGAATTCGTGAACTTTCCCGAAAGAATAACTTGTGATTCATCGGCTTGCAGCCGTATTTACAAATCAGGTCGACAAAATATTTCCAAGGTTCACCTGGCCGTCATCTTCAGGTGAGATGCTACTGTAGCTGAGGCTTAGAATGACAAGTATATAACACGTGAAAGATTTGTAGTGGAGGTGTTATTGTCAGAAATTCTTGCATACACAGTGAACGCAAAGAAGAGTTCTTATTAGAACAAACGTATAAAACAGGTATCCGACGAATGAACGCTTAATATGTCCCAGTCAGTCTACTTTTCTTTAGGTTTAAGAAATTATTATTGATGGTAATGTTCCTTCAGTGACACAAGGATTGTTCCCATCAAGAGATAGCATTTTTCAAGACTGTAATGTGTCCTTTCATATGGAAAAATTGTTACGTGTATTTGAAAAACAAACAAGTGCCAACCACCATTCTGCAACATGTGTCAAGGAATGTGAATTAATTATTTATGAGAAACAATATAAAAATTCATTAATCTCGCTGGCGATTTACATTCATATATGGCCAGAAGGCGATTAGTTTGGATTGCAAAGGTGGCTACTACAGAGCACCTAGCAGTAGGGCCAACATTACCGTTAATCACTGACGTATCAAACAATATAATGGATCTCGGAGAAGCAAACTTAAAAAAAACGTCTCTGCTGTAAGCACGTTTATTTGCGCACACACAATTTAAGTGTGTTTTTATTTGTTATATGCATAATAACTGCTTGAAGTGGACTATAATTGACAAGTGCGAATTTTCTGCTTCAGTGATTGAGAGGTTAGAGCACCCCCCGGCTATAGAGACGATTAAGTTTCTGTCACGTCAATATTCCGTGGTGAGAAGACTAGATATGAGTCATTTCAGTCACCATCTGACAACTGATGTGCTACCTAACGGAGAAGTAGCAGTTCCGATTTCGGTGCCGCCGTTGACGGCTGGCAAATCACTGGTGAGTTGTTTGCAACCCAGTTTTACCGAGCAGTGGCGTCGCAGGCAGAGGTTGGAGCGGCTGTTGCCAGCAGAGCGCTAAGAGAACGAAATATCCAAGGTCTTTAATTAATTTAAGTGACAGCTACTGTGGCACTTAGGAAAAACTGCAATTCTTTTCATGTAACAACTATGAGAATTACGCCTGTAATCCAGTTCATTGGAAGAAATTTGACAGTCGAACTACGTTGTCATACGAAAGAAAACACAATAGAATTATACAGATTTAGTTTACAGTTATCCTATTTTTGCGTGGTGAAATCTGTCAGCCATTTCACAGTTCACTAATATTGGTGCAATATCTATCTGGCTCTTTAAGAGATGCACCAGAAGATTGTTTAGAAAACACACCTGTACTCAACTGTACATTCAATTTTTTTTATCACGTTCACGTTCCATTACGCTGCAATTCACAAATGTAGGAGCATTAGTAATTATGTGAGAGTGTTTTATAAGTTTTCAATGTGTTCCGTTAAACAAGATTACTCATCTTTCCTGTGTGGTATATTTGATTTATATACTAGCATGCAAACCATGGTAGTCAACCTATGTCGACGACAGGTAACAAACAGGTGTAACAGGCCCGTATTCCAACGCAAATTAATAACTTTTGTGTGGTGCATTAAGTGTAGCGGAAGCTGTACCGCAGTTTTCTTCATGTTCTTGCTGTTCTTCCTCCCATGTTAACTCTGTTCCTCTCACAGCTGACGCTAATTTTTTCACATTGGTACCGTTAATGCAGGCTCTGTCTTATGTAAAATGAAATTTTGTTCGTCTAAATATTTTTACGATTATATTACTAGCATCATGTGACCCGAAGGTTTTCATGTAGCCGAATCTAGCATCTTGTCCTGGACGGCGAGTTTTGATTGAAGATAAAGGTATCGTCAAAAGTGACCTTCGGAAGTGTGACACATCTCTCTTATTCGTTACGTACACAAGCAATCTGATACCAGTCTGCGACTGATTCCTGATGACGCTGTAGTATATGGGAAAAGGTCGACTGTGCGTGGCTGTAGAAAACCGCAGGATACTACACTCCTGGAAATGGAAAAAAGAACACATTGACACCGGTGTGTCAGACCCACCATACTTGCTCCGGACACTGCGAGAGGGCTGTACAAGCAATGATCACACGCACGGCACAGCGGACACACCAGGAACCGCGGTGTTGGCCGTCGAATGGCGCTAGCTGCGCAGCATTTGTGCACCGCCGCCGTCAGTGTCAGCCACTTTGCCGTGGCATACGGAGCTCCATCGCAGTCTTTAACACTGGTAGCATGCCGCGACAGCGTGGACGTGAACCGTATGTGCAGTTGACGGACTTTGAGCGAGGGCGTATAGTGGGCATGCGGGAGGCCGGGTGGACGTACCGCCGAATTGCTCAACACGTGGGGCGTGAGGTCTCCACAGTACATCGATGTTGTCGCCAGTGGTCGGCGGAAGGTGCACGTGCCCGTCGACCTGGGACCGGACCGCAGCGACGCACGGATGCACGCCAAGACCGTAGGATCCTACGCAGTGCCGTAGGGGACCGCACCGCCACTTCCCAGCAAATTAGGGACACTGTTGCTCCTGGGGTATCGGCGAGGACCATTCGCAACCGTCTCCATGAAGCTGGGTTACGGTTCCGCACACCGTTAGGCCGTCTTCCGCTCACGCCCCAACATCGTGCAGCCCGCCTCCAGTGGTGTCGCGACAGGCGTGAATGGAGGGACGAATGGAGACGTGTCGTCTTCATCGATGAGAGTCGCTTCTGCCTTGGTGCCAATGATGGTCGTATGCGTGTTTGGCGCCGTGCAGGTGAGCGCCACAATCAGGACTGCATACGACCGAGGCACACAGGGCCAACACCCGGCATCATGGTATGGGGAGCGATCTCCTACACTGGCCGTACACCACTGGTGATCGTCGAGGGGACACTGAATAGTGCACGGTACATCCAAACCGTCATCGAACCCATCGTTCTACCATTCCTAGACCGGCAAGGGAACTTGCTGTTCCAACAGGACAATGCACGTCCGCATGTATCCCGTGCCACCCAACGTGCTCTAGAAGGTGTACGTCAACTACCCTGGCCAGCAAGATCTCCGGATCTGTCCCCCATTGAGCATGTTTGGGACGGGATGAAGCGTCGTCTCACGCGGTCTGCACGTCCAGCACGAACGCTGGTCCAACTGAGGCACCAGGTGGAAATGGCATGGCAAGCCGTTCCACAGGACTACATCCAGCATCTCTACGATCGTCTCCATGGGAGAATAGCAGCCTGCATTGCTGCGAAAGGTGGATATACACTGTACTAGTGCCGACATTGTGCATGCTCTGTTGCCTGTGTCTATGTGCCTGTGGTTCTGTCAGTGTGATCATGTGATGTATCTGACCCCAGGAATGTGTCAATAAAGTTTCCCCTTCCTGGGACAATGAATTCACGGTGTTCTTATTTCAATTTCCAGAAGTGTATAAAGGAACTCTACAATTTTTCTTATTGACAAATGTATAGATAATTAATCGACTCTCGCACCAAAGATCCACTTGGAAAGTATTTAACACCGGCTAACAAAGGATGTTTTACGCTCTTTGTTTATTAGTTTTAGTATTAGTTACCTTTCGTTGTTCTCATGTCCTGGTGATCAGACGTGTTGTGTAGTTTTAAAGTGAAATTGTGTTATATAATGAAAGCAATTTATGGAAAATATGATTTCCTGAATTTCGGTACCATGGATCTCAGTTCCTGTAACTTTGGAAGATTAGTTAGATTTAATTTTGTATGGAGAATTTAGATGCAGGCGACGACCTGCTCAACAATAGTGTATAATAGTCAAATTTGTACTCAAGATAATGGCCTCTAGAGGATGAATTTCATGCTGCTCGCCGCCTTCCACCTACTGATTGGAGAAACAACACCATATCACAGATTGCTGCCAATACCAGACTTCAAAGCCAAAGCCAGTAATACGGCTTGTTGGGATTCACGTTCCTGTGCGACTGTGAGGTGTCTTCAGATGCCGAAACCTACCAGTGGTAGGGAGGTTATCAACTGACCACACGACTGCCAACTACCGATACTTGGCAGCCAGCGCGAGAACCACTTCGCGCTGGGTAGTTTGCCGCAACACGATGGCAGCCGCCGCACCGCCAGAGCCGCTGACATCACCTCCTGTGTAAGTAGGCTGTTTAGGTTTTTATGTTGGTAACGCCACGCAGCGCTCTGTATGAAAATCACTAACTGTGTTGTGTGCAGTCTGTGGCTGGTTTGCATTGTTGGAATTTTTGGTATTGTAGTGTTTGGCAGTTGGATGTGAACAGAGCGTAGCGCTGCGCAGTTGGAGGTGAGCCGCCAGCAGTGGTGGATGTGGGGAGAGAGATGGCAGAATTTTGAGAGCGGACGATCTGGACGTGTGTCCATCAGAAAGAGTAAAATTTTAATACTGTATATCATGAACAGATATATATATATATGATGACTTTTGAATATTATTAAGGTAAATACATTGTTCGTTCTCTATCAAAATCTTTCATTTGCTAACTATCCCTATCAGTAGTTAATGCCTTCAGTAGTCAGAATCTTTTATTTAGCTGGCAGTATTGGCGATCGCTGTATTGCAGTAGTTCTAATAACGAAGATGTTTGCGAGGTATGTGATTCATGAAAGATATAGGTTATTGTTAGTCAGGGCCATTCTTTTGTAAGGATTATTGAAAGTCATATTGCGTTGCGCTAAAAATAGTTTAGTGTTGATCAGAATAAGTAAAGAGAGAAATGTCAGTACGTTCAGTTCTGCTCAGCTGTTTGAAAATCAAATAACTTAAGTGGTTTATCAGCACAGTAATTCACTAATTTTTCTAAGGGGATGTTACACCTGGCCGTGCAAGCGCTGAGCTGACTCGACGGACGTCAGCCAGAATCCAACACGCTGCTGAATTGGCGACAGCCACGGCTGCTGCAGGAAAACGACGACTTGTAAACAATGTGGATAAATAACTGAACTGTAATAATGCTTCACTGGAGACACTGATGCTACACAGGTTCCCAACAGATATCCTGACTTCACACAGAAGTGTCTCCACTTAGACCTCTGTAGTTGTAAAACTAAATTATACCTTCAGAATATCGTTTAAGAAATGACTTATAAATGAACATTAAAATTCCAGGGCAGTTATCTGTTGGAGCTTCATTCATACGCAATTCGGTCTCACAGCTGGATCTAAGAGTATTGCCGATTCTGTGCAGATTAACTTGGGAGTAATTTACACATATGAATATCATGTTCATTCAAAATGTCTTCAATTGTTATAGATCAGTAGATAGTCGTTTAGTCCATGCGTGACATCATGAATGCCAGCCTGTGGTCACCTCACAGGTTAAATATACATCTCATACATTTAAAATTATTCTCCCATTTAGCGATGGGTGTAGAAACCATAACAGTTAATTCATATTCATCCTTTACAGCGTATGTGGTAGCTAAATTATAGCAAACGTATAATGTGTAAAAATTAACCGGTTAAGTCACAGCAGATATTGAATCTAGCTTACCTTCAATTAATCTGGAAGAACTGGTCTGAATACAATAGCACGCTACTATCATTTGAGATACTTTCTGGGGCTGCTCTAGGTTGATTGGTTGATTCAGTGTGGTGGGGGAGGGGGGGGGAGGCGTGTGGACTAAACAGCAGGATCGGTTCCACCGGATTGGGGAAGGATGGGAAAGAAGTCGGCCGTGCCCTTTCGAAAGACCCACCCCAGCATTTGCCTGAAGCGATTCAGGGAAATCACGGAATACCTATATCATAATGACTGGATGCGGGTTTGAACCTTCGTCTTCCCGAGTGCGAGTTCAGCTTGCTAACAATTGCGCTACTTCTCTCGGTAGATTTACTCTTAAATGAGCAGTATCAATTATAGCATTTGATAATCTGGGGGCAATTGCTAACGATACGATCTAAGTAGGCACTCACAGCATGTAATCTTTCGAACAACTCGCGAGAACTACACTACTTTCACCACGAATTGTGTTGAAATGTGTAATGAATTGCTTTACAATTAGTTCCATAAAAACAGTGTGCTTAGTAACGGTAATTTGAATATTTTTATACAATCTTTTCATTGGAGGGTTTTACTGAATTCGTACTAGACTGCTGTTGAGGAGCTAACATTTTGTCCTTAACATCCAACAGATCTCGGCTGACTAAAGCACCAAATACAGGGCGAAGGACACTCTCCAAAATGAAAACAGGCACGTTTCGGCCTAAACAAGAATTTGTGCGGTAAAAGATTTGAAGGTCAATTAATCCGTTGTTCATAATTAGCAAATGCTGGACTTTATCTGCCTTTCGGTCATCCAGTTGTTATACCAAGTTGTTGCCATTTCCGAAATCGTATCAGTATCCTTAACAGAACGAATTAGATCAATTCGATTCTTAACATAAATGAATCATCTATTTTAATGTCAGGATTAACAGACATTGATGATGATACACAGACCTCTGAAACAATTCGAAATACTTCCTCTGAACGTGAATAACGTCGCCTCAGTTGCGTTAGGGATAGATGTACCACCTACTGGTTTCATATGAAAATTTGTGTCGGACCGGAACTCGAACCCGGATTTCCCCCTTATCACCAGCGGCCGCCTTAACTATTAGGCTATCCGTGCGCACCTCCTGAATCGATTCAAACTTCCATATGTCACGCAAACTTTGAGGAATCAACACCTATCACGTTATCGTCTTTTTCCCACGGTGACAAGCAATATTTACTGCAAGTCTGTATGAGCAGACACTGATGACATAATACAGCAATCTGAAAGTAATTCGAAATGAATTCGCTGAACGCGAATAACCTGGCCTCAGCTGTGCCAGAGATACGCGATGTTATTCGCATTCAACAAATTTGTTTTGAATTAATTTCAGAGGGCTGTATATAGCCATCAGTGTCTGTTCAACCACACATGAAAGTAGATGTTACTTGTCAAATGGGGCAAAAGACCTTAACATCGGTTGCCGTAATTGTCGCAGGCGCGAAAGCAGCACTGCTGGTAGTTTTGAGCGTGTGAGACATCACTGTGTGGACTGTACAGTGATCATGGAGATCGACGTTTTGAGCTTCTTCTGTAAATAGAAAACGTTTCCGTATGTTACGTGCTATGGAATTATTACATTGCACAACATACACTGAAGTGACAAAAGTCGTGGGATAGCGATATGCACGTATACAGATGGCAGTAGTATGGCGTACACGAGATGTGAAAGAGCAGTGCATTGGCGACACTGTCATTTGTAGTCAGGTAATTCATGTGAAAACGTTTCCGATGTGCTTATGGCAGCACGACGTGAATTAACAGACTTTGAACGAAAGCTGGAGCTACATGCACGAGACATTCCATTTCGGAAATCGTCAGGGAATTGAATATACCGAGATCGACAGTGTCAAGAGTATACCGAAAATACCAAATTCCAGGCATTACCTCTCGCCACGGGACAACTCAGTGGCCAACACCCTTCACAAAATGACTGAGAGCAGCGACGTTTGCGTGGAGTTGTCAGTGTTAAAAGACAAACGACACTGTGCAAAATAACTGCAGAAATCAATGTGAGACGCACAATGAACATATTTGATAGGGCATGAGGCGATATTCGTCGTTAAAGGACTATCGCCTGCGGGCTATCAAAAGAAAATGAGGGTGGTGTGATGTGACCCTCAACTACGTACCCACTGACTCAGAGTTGAGATATTAAAAGTTTTGGCTGGTTTCGTTGTCTAGGGGCTGGGATAGGTAGCTGCCGCATTACAAGCCAAATACTGATAAGTCTACAGTATAGAATATGAATTTACACATGAATCGAATGGTCGAAGTTTCCTATCACTTGGAAATTGCGAATGTAACATAGAAATTTATAAATAAAAGATTACAATTAAATAAAATTGCAGGTACTATCTTAACGACTTTAAATGATGAGAACGATAGTAGAAGTACTTTTGAGAATGCGGTATATTTTTGCAAAACACTTATTGGTGTCGATGGTCCAGCAATTAAATAAAATATAAGCTGAATAACAGGGGCCCGCATCTCGTGGTCGTGCGGTAGCGTTCTCGCTTCCCACGCCCGGGTTCCCGGGTTCGATTCCCGGCGGGGTCAGGGATTTTCTCTGCCTCGTGATGACTGGGTGTTGTGTGATGTCCTTAGGTTAGTTAGGTTTAAGTAGTTCTAAGTTCTAGGGGACTGATGACCTAAGATGTTGAGTCCCATAGTGCTCAGAGCCATTTTTGAATAACAGGGAAACAATAGATTCCTACTTCACGTAATTAGTTATGAACGACAACATAACTCGCGAGATATTGACTTCTAGATGCGTACTACGTCTTCACTGTAGAAGCCTCGGAAATCTCACAAGTTAACAAGTCGGCACTCCGAAGTATTTCTATCTCTCGCGACCACGCGCAAACCGCTCCACACTTTCCAAGTCTCTCTTGCAACCATGCATTTGTCGCGCCATACTGTCCCAGCCTCTCCGTCCTTTGCCACTGTCCCTCAGGCCGTTCTCTCCTTAAATCTCGTGTCCTCTACCATAATGCTCTAACACACATTATTAAATACATAAACAAATTAAATAAACATATATCAAAGGAATAGCAACAAAAGGTAGGCCAGTAGACTAATGTCTCTGTGCTTTCTAAAACACAGTAAATAATTGACCAATTTTCTTCATGAGTAGTATATATCGGATATAAAGAAAGACATAGATGAATAAATATATTGATAAACATGCTGTTACCGTTTTTTCGTGTAAATGTGAAGTACTTATGGCCTGACACGATCGATAGTAATTGGCCACGTTGACCTATAACGACTCATGCACTATTCAAGTTACATGCCTGCAATTCATACCAACTTAGGTTTACACAAATAGCTTTCTTAAGACATGTCTATCGTCGAAATCGGATGAACCTTTTAGATTTTGGAAATTCGTTTCTGGATGTTACTTGTATAATTTACAGTCAGATACTATGCTTTAAACTAATAAAGCTATTGAACATCTGATTACACTATCAGTATTTTCGTGCAAATAATGGTAATGTACATCTTTCTTTTTGAGGTATCATGATTCATCTGGCTACTATTGATTTCTGCGATGATGGTTTCACAAAGTCCGCCATCTTTGGCACTCTCGGCATACAAGTCTCTTTCACTGGCACAGCTTCACCAAGGAATTCCCAGCCACGTGCTCCTTGGACCCCGGCTAACGTTCGGCTCCACGTGGACGCCGATGGGCCGCGGCCCGCCGAGAGGTCCCAGCTTGGCCACCCCAACTCCGAACTTAGAATATTTCCAGGGCGCCACGACTCGCTCGTTACCTCACACACTGTGGACGAGCGACGTCAGTGCCTTCGCTAACAGCACGAGGTCGCTTGGAGCTCCTCCGTTGGCCTGGTGATCATATCGGTTGGACCCTAGGCGACATGAAATCCATGACCTGATCAGATGATTCCTCATTTCAGTTGGTAACAGCTGAGGGCAGGGTTCGAGCTGTGGAACAGACCCCACAAAGCAATAAAGCCAGATTGTTGACCATGCGCTGTTTAAGCTGTTGGTGGCTCCGTAATGCTATGAGTATGTTTACATTGACTGGAAGTCGTTAGGTTGAGCTGCTTGAGGACCATTTGCAGCAATTCAGGGACTTCTGTTTCCAAAGAACGATGGAATTTTTATGGATGGCAATGCGTCATGTCACCGAGCCACAAATGTTCGTGACTGATTTGAAGAACATTCTGTACAATTCGAACGAATGATCCGGACATCCAAATCGCCCGACTTAAATCCCACAGAACATTTACGGGACATACTCGAGAGGTCATTTGGTGCACCAATCTTGCACCGGAAACACCTTCGCACTTATGGTATGCTTTAGATGCAGCATAGCTCAGAATTTCTTCAGGGGCATCCAGTGACTTGTTGAGTTCCTGCCACGTCGAGTTACTGCGCTACACCGTGCGGAAAGAGGTTCGACATGATATTAAGTGACAACCCACGACTTTTGTGGCCTCTCAGTAGATAAATGACTGAGCAGGTAATATCTGAAGGTTATTCGCGGATAATGTTGTTGCATGCAGACAAGAAGCAACGCTAGGAAACTGTGGCGAAATTCAGGAAGACAAGCAGAGGGTGGACGGTCGGTGGGGGGTTTGTCAGTTGACCCCCAATGCAAAAAAATTGAATGTATTGTGAGAAATAAAGAGAATCGACCATTACCGGATGATTACCTGATTTTGAACAATCAGTGGAAGCAGGTACGTTTAAAAAATATCGAGGAATACGCACAAGGAGTGATTTAAGGTGCAACGGCGATATAAAACTAATCACAGGTAAGACAGACGACAGACAGATTCATTGGAAGAGTTGCCAAGATGCACAGTTCAGTAGTGAAGGAGGAGCTTACAGAAAGCTCGTCAGATTGATTCTTGTGAACTGCTCGTCACTTTTAGGTTGGCGTGCGGAGTGTAGAAGTACTACTGTACACTGTTAGAATAGACTGAGCACACTGTGCTAGACGTGTACACTTTACGTCTGAGGGTTGTTGCATTACTGTCCCATTTTGTGATTTACGTTGTGGTGATAGAATAATGCGGGATGTTACACTGCTGTGAGTGAAGGAAAGAGGACTTGGATAAAACACCGAATAAATAATCAGCGTGTGATATATATAACACGATTATTATTATTATTATTATTATTATTATTATTATTATTATTATTATTACTAGCGGCTATGTGAGGTGACGAGGAGTGCATTAAAACAGTTCCTGCTCCGAAAGAACTAGTTCTAACTGGATAATTTCCCAGCAGTGACAGAGATGTTGTGGGAAGCTATTGTCCAACAGAACAGTCCGCCTGCCTTCGGTCGCCTAGCATGTGTGCGTGTTGTCTCCATATGTGCGCTGCACTGAGTGTGCCACCAGTCAGCATGCCTTACATCGCTTCTAAGACACATACGGTGAGACACGGCATTACGTAAATCTTAATGCCGCAGAGCTGGGTTGCATATAGGTTTTTTAATTATTATTGTTACTATTACTATTATAGGTACGTATTGAAACACTTCTGTCGCCTGTTTCTTTAGGGTTTTTAGCTGATAAAATTGACAGTTATACTTATGGCAAAAATTTTCATAGACAATGCCTATTGGCGGGTCAATTCACTACTTTCTTATGGAATATAATTACATTACTTCTGCAATTATTATCAATTCCCTACCAGTATTGCTGCTGTACGTGCATTATTTCATCTCTGTTTATGTGTATTATTACGTCGAAATTACCTATCGTCTCTCTGAAAACCAGTAACGTCATGATGTCACACGCACATTGCAGTGTTGAAGTACCATACCTCGTAATATTTATAATCATTTTTAAAACATTGCCTCTCTCGTACAAGGCTGCTTCGTATTGATGGTCTGTACTACTAATAACGCAAAACTCGTCTCCAGTTTATCAGCTACAGGGTATAATTTTTTCTATAAAGTAATTTTAAATATTCTCTAGCCGTTACAGTGTCATTCCTATGTAGGGGAAAGGGTTCGTTTCTTACCTGTATGAAGTAATTGCTTTATACTGTCAGAGGATCTTATTCTACTTCTCACTACAGTGCAGAGGCCCCGAATGGGGTTCAACAGTGCATGGTTGATAAATGCTAGAGTTACTTTGAGCACTAAATTACACTACTGGCCATTAAAATTGCTACACCACGAAGATGAGGCGAAATTTAACCGGCAGGAAGAAGATGCAGTGGTATGGAAATGATTAGCTTTCCAGAGCATTCCCACAAGGTTGGCGCCGGTGGCGACACCTACAACTGCTGACATGAGGAAAGTTTCCAACCGATTTCTCATACACAAACAGCAGTTGACCGGCGTTGCCTGGTGAAACGTTGTGATGCCTCGTGTAAGGAGGAGAAATGCGTACCATCACGTTTCCGTCTTTTATAAAGGCCGGATTGTAGAGTACCGCGATTGCGGTTTATCGTATCGCTACATACCTGCTCGCGTTGGTCGAGATTCAATGACTGTTAGCAGAATATGGAATCGGTGGGTTCAGGAGGGCAATAGGGAACGCCGTTCTGGATCCCAACGGCCTCGTATCACTAGCAGTCGAGATGACAGGCATCTAATCCACATTGCTGTAACGGATCGTGCAGTCACCTCTCGATCCCTGAGTCAACAGACGGGGACGTTTGCAAGACAACAACCATCTGCACGAACAGTTCGGCGACGTTTGCAGCAGCAGGGACAATCAGCTCGGAGACCATGGCAACGTTTACCCTTGACGCTGCAGGAGCAGGAGCGCCTGTGATGGTGTACTCAACGACGAACCTGAGTGCACGAATGGCAAAACGTCATTTTTTCGGATGAATCCAGGTTCTGCTTACAAAATCATGATGGTCGCATCCGTGTTTGGCGACATCGCGGTGAACGCACATTCGACGCGTCTATTCGTCATCGCCATACTGGCGTATCACCCGGCGCAATGATATGGGGTGCCATTGGTTACACGTCTCGGTCACCGCTTGTTGCATTGACAGCACTTTGAACAGTGGACGTTACATTTCAGATGTGTTACGACCCGTGGCTCTGCCCTTCATTCGATCCCTGCGAAATCCTACATTTCAGCAGGGTAATGCACGACCGCTTGTTGCGTGTCCTGTACAGGCCTTTCTGGATACAGAAAATGTTCGACTGCTGCCCTGGCCAGCACATTCTCCAGATCTCTCACTAATTGAAAACATATGGTCAATGGTGGCCGAGCAACTGGCTCGTCAGATTACGGCAGCCACTACTCTTGATGAACCGTGGTATCGTGTTGAAGCTGCATGGGCAGCTGTACCTGTACACGCCATCCAAGCTCTGTTTGACTCAATGCCCAGGCGTATCAAGGCCGATATTACGGCCAGAGGTGGTTGTTCTGGGTACTGATTTCTCAGTGAATTGCGTGAAAATGTATTGTCAGTTCTACAGTTCTAGTATAATATATTTGTCCAATGAATACCCTTTTGTCTTCCGCATTTCTTCTTAGTGTAGCAATTTTAATGGCCAGCACTGTACTTACGGATGGTCGGCCCCTGTGGCAGAGCGGTTCTAGGCGCTTCAATCCGGAACCGCGCTGCTGCTACGGTCGCAGTTTCGAATCTTGCCTCGGGAATGGGTGTGTGTGATGTCCGTCGGTTAGTTAGGTTTAAGTAGTTCTAAGTCTAGGGGACTGATGACCATAGATGTTAAGTCCCATAGTTAGAGCCATTTGAACTTTCGGATGTTGATGAGACGTTACGCCGATTTGCATGAGATGTAGTCCTATCGTTTGGGTATATTTTATGGACAAAATGAAATTAATTTGGTGTCGTAACAAATACCCGAGCAGTGAGCTAGAGTGGAGAGCCTCTCTGGATTAGCCGAGCGGTCAAGGGCACTGCTGTTGTGGACTGTGCGGCTGGTCCCGGCGGAGGTTCGACTCCTCCCTCGGTGATGGGTGTGTGTGTTTGTCCTTAGGATAATTTAGGTTAATTAGTGTGTAAGCTTATGGACTGATGACCTTAGCAGTTAAGTCCTATAACATTTCACACACATCTGAACATTTTTTATAGAATGAAGACCCTATTGCTCGATGTACATAAAGCAGTCACAGTTGCGGTGGAATCATCAACAGCCTGTTTACTTATTTTCCGGATTTGAGGTCACACCAAACTGCTGATATCACCAATTTCCAATTTTGGTGCCATTCGACGAATTCCGGTTGTTCTTTGTTTTTTTTTTTTTTTTTTTTTTTACATGGTATTCACTGACGTCATTATTTCATACTGATAAAGTATCTTACTCTGCTTCTCACTGCACAGCGGGCACCTCGAATGGAGAGCAACAGCACATGGTAACTTTTGAGCACTAAATTACTTTTCGACGTTGTCCTTTTGTTACACAGGAGTGTGTGTGACATCATAAGATCCTTCAAATACTTTTAGGCAATAGTAAATCAATTTGTTATTATAACAAGTACTTGAGGACTGTGCTAGTATGGAGAGCATATTGTTCGAAAAGCAATGGGGGCTCCATATCTTGCACACCATAGACGATGGCGCCGGCTGGCGGGCAGGCAGGGCATGGGAGCGGGCGTGTGGTGTCTGGGTTCCCGGAACGGTAAGAAAGCGCTGATGCTGATGTTGCCAAAGTATGATACGTATGCGAACTACAATCGCTCTCTCGAACGCGTGAACACAGCGCTGCAGCTATCGCCGGGCAGCGTAAGACACCATGCGTGCAAATTGTACGCCACTGGCTGCCAAGAGTGGGCATGTTCAAGGTGGAACGGGTGTTTCGTGCCGACAACACGCACACCATTGGCTGCCGGGTGTTCTGTAAACGGCACCCACTGAAATTGGCATCCAGTAAAATCTGCACCCTGGAAAGGTCGAGGAAGGATGCACTATTCGCCCCCGACCCAAATCCACGACTAGCCCGGCAGGTAGAAGAGTTCAGGCCCCTTACGTGGTGAGCTGATGAAGAGAACTGGAGATGCTCGAACAAGCATGAAAACATTAAAACAGAATTACAAACATGGAATTTAAAAATCGTGTTTTCTACTCGACAAAGAATACTTTAACATAAAATATGGCCGATACTCGTGGAACAGCATACGGTACAGGAAACGGCAACCAACACAGCAGTTTTGCATCTGTGTGTAGGTACCCAAGCAAAACTGGATCCTTTGGCGCTATTACGTTTTGCTGCTTCAGAATTATAGGAGTGCTGGTTATCGCGGTCAAGCTGGTTCTTGAAATTTGCTAACTAGGCTTCCTCGGGACAGTTTGCTTAGATCTTCAAAGATCTGCCAGTTCAGTTTCATCAGCATCTCCGTGACACTCTTCCATTGGTCAAACAAACCTGTGAACGTTAGTGCTGCCTTTTTCTATTTCGCTAAATGTCCCCTGTTAGACCTATTTGGTGCGGGTCCCACACACTTGAGCAGCATTCCAGGATGGGTCTGCCGACTCTTTTGTGTGCAGTCTCCTCTGTAGACTGATTACATTTCTCACGTATCATACCACTGAACTGAAGTCTGTCACCTGCTACATCTAAGACTGATCGTAAGTCATCGATTCCATTCGTATCGCTACAAATCGTTATGCCCAGGTATTTGTGTGAACTGATCGATACCAACTGTGGCTCGTTGATATGGTAAACGTAGAGTACCACGTTATTTTTATTTTTTGAAGTGAACAGTTTCACATTTCTGAACATTTAAAACAAGTTACCCATCTTTGCACAATAGACTCACATCATTGAGAACGACGGTTTAAACCCACGTCCACACATCCTGAGTTAGATTTTTCGTGATTTCCCTTAATCGCTTAAGGCAAACGCCGGAGTGGTTGCTATGAAAGGGCTCTGCCGATTTCCTTCCCCATCCTTCCTAATCCGAGCTTGTGCTCCGTCCCTAATGACCTCGTTGTCGATACGACGTTTAACAATGATCTCCTTCTCCTCCATCCAACCGAATATTTGTGCAGTTTTTTTTTTCACTTCGTATCACATTACACATTACTACGTCATCTGTGAAAAGTCAGACGTTTTTAAAATATTGTCAATAAAGTCATTACTATACAACATAACAGCAGGGGTTCCAACACACTTCTCTGGAGCATATTCGAAGTCACTTCCATTTCTGTTGATGACATTCCAAGCAAAATGAATTGTTGTGTTCTTCCTGCTAAAGACCATCACTCCAGTCACAAATTTCGCTTGGTATCCCATACGATCGCAATTTTGACAGTAAGTGCTGATTAGGTGCTGAGGCAAATGCTTTTCGGAAATCGAGAGAAAGTGCATCTACCTGACTGCCTTGACCCATGGCTTTCAGTCTGTCATGTGTGAAGACTGGCAGTTGGCTTTCAGATGACCGACATTTTTGGAATTCATGTTGTATCGCACGGAGGAGATAACACATTACTTTTTAGTTCAGAATGTAGTCTAAGATTCTACAAAAAAATGGATCTAAAGGATAATGGATATTATTTTTGTGATTTACTTCTGATACGCTTCTACTGGATTGGTGCTCTCTTCCAACCCCCGGACACCGTTTTAGGTTCGAGGGATCTATGATACATTACGGTAAAAAGTGGGGCTAACTTAGATGGAAATATGGTATAAAATCTCGTAGGAGTTCTATCGGGTGCTGAAGCTTTGTTAAATTTAAGCGATTTAAGGTTTCCATACACCACAGACAGCAGTGGTGCGAGAATTATATAAGAGCCATATTCCTAGATAATTCAGCTTATAACTGTCGTTATTGCGAAGTGTGAGATACAAGAACATTATTAAATGTGTATTAAGTGAGATACACTTTAAAAGATTATAGTATTCATCACAACTGAAATAACGTAATAACTTACATAACAAAAAAAATTTAAGATGACAAAGCATAACGATTTTTCGTATTAGGAAAGAATAAGCGTAGTAATGTTACCGATGACAGGGCCACAAAGCGGCGTTATTAAATACGGTTTTCCGAAATTCCTTCACCAAAAAACACGAAGTAAATATTCCAGAATTCGACTCATAAACTGCTGCCAACGTGAATAGCATAGAAGTAACTATCATCAGTGTGGCGAAGCACCTTAAGTAACTTAATGAAGGGAACTCCTCTTGTCTAGACTGAATAAAAGTGAGATTTCTTTCAGAGTATGCTGATATATTAGCTCCTTATTTAGCAACCATATACAACCCCTCGCTCGACCAAGGATCCGTACCTTAAGACTAAGAAAGTTACAAACGTCACACTAGAGCTGAAGAAAGGAAACAGAGCTAATCTACTGAATTGCAGGTTTGTATCATTGACGTCGATTTGAAGTAAAATTATGGAACGTATACTGTGTTAGAACAATATGAATTCCCTCCAAGAAAACGATCCATTACACAGAGTCAGCACGAATTCAGAATAATCGGTCTTGTAAAACACAGCTACCTCTTTATTCTCATGAAGCTGTGAGTGCTATAGACAGGAGTTCTCAAATTGATTCCATATTTCTAGATTTTCAGATCACCTTTTATACTGTTCCTCATAAGAGACTTCTAATCAAACTGTGAGCCAATGGGGCATCGTCTCAGTTGCGCGGCTGGATTTGTGAGTTAATGTCAGAAGGGTCACAGCTCGTAGTAATCGATGGAGAGTCATTGACTAAAACAAAAATGATATCGGTAGTTTCTGAAAGAAGTGTTGAAGGCTCTTTGCTGTCCGTACTCTACATAAATAATTTGGGAAACAATTTGAGCACGCATCTTAGATTGTTTGCAGATGGTGCTGACATTTTCCGTCTAATAAGGTCATCAGAAGATTAAAACAAATTTCAAAATGATTTAAACAAAATGTCTGTATGGTGCAAAGAGTGGCAATTGATTCTAAATGATGAAAAATGTATGTCATCCATATGATTACTGAACGGAATTCGTAAAATTTCGGTTATACGATAAATCACACAAATGTACAGCCTGTCAGTAAAGGAAAAATCCAGGGGTAAGAGTTACAAACAACTTAACCATAGGACGCCTAAGGGGGGGGGGGGGGGGCTCGCTGAACCCATATTTTTTTAATGTCCCCCAGCTTTTGCCCAAGTAACTTTTATACTACATATTCCCTTTGAGTTATTCTTTGTTGGCTATTCTATGAAACGTTAGTGTCTATATATTTTATAGAAAATTCCTGCTTTGAAAGAAAAAATAAATAATCTTATTATGGGTCCAACAAACACCTCCATCAGGTTTCCATGCTATAGAAAATTTCCCTTAGTAGGATTTTGTATTTCCCATCTCTACAACAATGCAAGTTAGTTTCTTGTTGGTTAGTATTCTTGATATTCACAACAATCGGTTTACTTTCAGAGGAACTGATTGTTGATGTCAGTCAGCTGTTATTTATCTTGTAATCTTGCATTGAGTTAGTGCAGTTACCTGTTGTTCACACCCAGACTTAGAAATGACTAAACTACATTCACCGAAACAAGAGACGTACTGTAAACACGGCAAGGCGTGTGACCACAGCGCTGCCGTCGAGGGGTGTACAAGGAAGGGGCGTCAGAAATTAAAAAATGAAAGTCGTGTTTTTTATAATTTGGCACTTGAACATGATAAAGTGATCCGAGAACTACCTTCCGACACCTTTTTTTACATTACATTAAAATTTATTGTCACTGAAAAAGAGAAATATTTAAGCTTTCAGGAAAAGTTGTTTTTTCGCGTTACTCTATATTTATCACGCCATATCTCCTAAACTGTGTGTCGTACAGCAAAATAATTTTTTAATTGCCTTCAATACTATATGTTGATGACGTCTGCAAATTTTCTGCCCAATAGAATCGGTAATAGTGAAGAAATAAATTAAAATCTCACGTCTGATGCAGAACTTTTACCAAATCATCATCCAAAATATACACTCCTGGAAATTGAAATAAGAACATCGTGAATTCATTGTCCTAGGAAGGGGAAACTTTATTGACACATTCCTGGGGTCAGATACATCACATGATCACACTGACAGAACCACAGGCACATAGACACAGGCAACAGAGCATGCACAATATCGGCACTAGTACAGTGTATATCCACCTTTCGCAGCAATGCAGGCTGCTATTCTCCCATGGAGACGATCGTAGAGATGCTGGATGTAGTCCTGTGGAACGGCTTGCCATGCCATTTCCACCTGGCGCCTCAGTTGGACCAGCGTTCGTGCTGGACGTGCAGACCGCGTGAGACGACGCTTCATCCAGTCCCAAACATGCTCAATGGGGGACAGATCCGGAGATCTTGCTGGCCAGGGTAGTTGACTTACACCTTCTAGAGCACGTTGGGTGGCACGGGATGCATGTTACTGTTGGAACAGCAAGTTCCCTTGCCGGTCTAGGAATGGTAGAACGATGGGTTCGATGACGGTTTGGATGTACCGTGCACTATTCAGTGTCCCCTCGACGATCACCAGTGGTGTACGGCCAGTGTAGGAGATCGCTCCCCACACCATGATGCCGGGTGTTGGCCCTGTGTGCCTCGGTCGTATGCAGTCCTGATTGTGGCGCTCACCTGCACGGCGCCAAACACGCATACGACCATCATTGGCACCAAGGCAGAAGCGACTCTCATCGCTGAAGACGACACGTCTCCATTCGTCCCTCCATTCACGCCTGTCGCGACACCACTGGAGGCGCGCTGCACGATGTTGGGGCGTGAGCGGAAGACGGCCTAACAATGTGCGGGACCGTAGCCCAGCTTCATGGAGACGGTTGCGAATGGTCCTCGCCGATACCCCAGGAGCAACAGTGTCCCTAATTTGCTGGGAAGTGGCGGTGCGGTCCCCTACGGCACTGCGTAGGATCCTACGGTCTTGGCGTGCATCCGTGCGTCGCTGCGGTCCGGTCCCAGGTCGACGGGCACGTGCTCCTTCCGCCGACCACTGGCGACAACAGCGATGTACTGTGGAGACCTCACGCCCCACGTGTTGAGCAATTCGGCGGTACGTCCACCCGGCCTCCCGCATGCCCACTATACGCCCTCGCTCAAAGTCCGTCAACTGCACATACGGTTCACGTCCACGCTGTCGCGGCATGCTACCAATGTTAAAGACTGCGATGGAGCTCCGTATGCCACGGCAAACTGGCTGACACTGACGGCGGCGGTGCACAAATGCTGCGCAGCTAGCGCCATTCGACGGCCAACACCGCGGTTCCTGGTGTGTCCGCTGTGCCGTGCGTGTGATCATTGCTTGTACAGCCCTCTCGCAGTGTCCGGAGCAAGTATGGTGGGTCTGACACACCGGTGTCAATGTGTTCTTTTTTCCATTTCCAGGAGTGTAGTAAGCGACAAACTCTTCCCCTTTAGTTTTTTTGTGGGGGTGTAAGCGCGAAAAGTTTCAGAAAGGTTTGAATTTAATTTTATAGTTTGTTCGAATGCGGTGGGTGCCTTTATGAGCGATGCATTGTGCGGTTCGCAGGCGCGGCGCTCAGTCAGTGTGGCCGTCTCAGTTGCAGGTGTGAACTGTGAGCTCGTTAGTGGGTGTTGAACAGCGGCGATTTCAGGATATCTTAAGTTCGTCTGTAAAGACGCTTGAAAGACTAGTTGTTGATTATTAGAGTAAGTATATATGTTTGTAGTCACGCTGAACATTCACTGTTTATGTGCGCATCCAATAGCATCGCATGGTTTCTTATTTTATATATTCACTTATTTCATTAGCATCACATACGGCTGTCCTCATTTTGTCATCCACGGATTCAGCGAGCGAGGTCGACGTGTCAGTTTTGAGTTCACCAAAGAAGCGAGCAAAGAAGAAATCATTATGTTCTTCTGAGAAGCATATGTTGCTTAATGTGTATAAAGCGGAAATGTTACATCCAGAGCTGTCGATCAGTGACATTGTTTCGAAAACAGCTGCAGCTACAGGTGTTGGAAGTTCTTCAGTGTATCGTGTGATAAGTGAGTACAAGGCCACACACTCTTTGAAGTCTCCCAAGAAAGGAAAATTACGATAGAAACTTTCTGAAAGTGTTGATGACTTTGATAGAAATGCGATACGAAGGAAAATACACGATTTTTTTTTCGTAAGGAATTGTCAACGATTGACGAAGTGCTTACAGTCGTGAACGAAGATGCAGATCTGGGAAATTTTCGGAGAACTACATTTTATTAGTTATTGAGAGAAATGAATTTCAAATATGTCCGGCGTGGGCGCGATAGCATGCTAATAGACAGGGATGACATCATTTTATGGAGGCGGCGTTATCTTCGAAGCATTAAACGGTTGAGAGATAAAGGCAGGCCCATTTACTATTTGGAAGACACGTGGGTGAACGCAGGACATACCCGAAATTACGTCTGGGTAGATGACACTATAAATTCCTCAAAAAAAAGCGTTTCTGTGCGGATTATCCACCGGATGCAAGGGCCCATCAGGTAAAGGGAAACGTCTGATTATCGCACACATTGGCAGCAAAGAAGAGTTCGTTGAAGGATGTTTGTGGACTTTCGAATCCAAGAAAAGTGGAGATTATCATGAGGAGATGTGCGCCGAAACCTTCGAGAAGTGGTTTCAAGTTCTTCCTCGGCTTCAGGAAAATGCAGTTTTTGTTTTTGATAACGCGCCGTACCATTCTCGGAGAAAAGAAAAAGTTCCCAATGCGAATTCCATTAAGCTCAAAATATCAGAGTGGCTAAAATATAAAAACATCGATTTCGAAGACGGTATGTTGAAGAAAGAACTTTTAGGTATAGTTAAAAATCACGGGAAAACTGTTCTCAGAATTTCTCCGTACCACTGTGAATTAAACCCCATCAAGTTAGTGTGGGCCAGAATCAAAGGCTATGTTGAAGCGAAAAACAAAACATACAAAATGCCGGAAGTTAAAGTACTGCTAGAAGAAGCAGTAAGAACAGTGACTGCAGAGGATTGGAACAAGTGCGTTATTAAAATTAACAATTAATTGTGTTTGAATGGAGCGTTTTGTTAGCAACCTGAATGTAAATAAATCTGCTTCGGCAGAATGAACTCAGTTTAACATTATTAAATTTATTTCGTACATTGTTGCTCAGGTTTCTCACGCTCCACTGTGACAGCTCGGCAGCCAGCCGAACGCCGCCAGCTGCAAAGAGTGCGCCAAGGATTTTCCACACCCCTAGGTAACACGTGAACACCGAATGCTTTCTCTGGAAACGAGCGTAGTCGCTCACGTGACACTGTTTATGTTTCGTCCCAGCTCTCGGTGAATAGACTTTAAAAGAATACGTGACTCGTCTTTAGAAAGAGTTCTGAATGAAATTTTAGATGAAGATTCTGATTCGGGGAGTGAAAGTGAATATCAGGATGGTGTTATGGAGTATGATTCAGATCGGGAAAGTGATGTGGATGTTAGAGAAGATGAAGATAGCGCAGCTTCAGGCAGTAACCATCAGGACGTTATTGTGGCCAAGTCTGGAAGAAGGTACGTAACCACACAGCCTAGAATTCCTCGGAGGTCTGTTGCTAATATAGTAAGAGAGCAGGCAGCAGTAACTCCAGTTGGCGTTTGCCATTCACCTGGAGAAGCCTTGAAGTTACATCTTATGCCTGACATCATGGATATTATAGTAAAACATTCAAATGAAGAGGCAGTTAGGCGAAATGTTACTTTGACTAATGAGAAAGAATTGTATGCCTTTATAGGAATCCTGATACTTATGGGGGCAAATAAGGACAATTCTGTCAGTGTACACGATATTTGGTCAGACCTAATGGGTCGACCAGTTTACAAGGGTATTATGGCAAGAGAGCGTTTCAAGGAACTTATTGCAATGACAAAAGTACCCACCAGATAAGAAGGGAAGCAGACGAGTTCACAGCAATCCGTGATGTTTTCAACGAAGTGAATGATAGGTTTCCACTACTGTATAAACCAGGGGTCCACTGCACCATTGATGAGATGCCCAGCTTCTTTAGAGGGCGCTGCACCTTCAAAGTATTTATGAAGAATAAACCGGGCAAGTATGGCATCCTTATACGCATGATGTCCGATGCGGTTGACAGATACGCCTTGAATATGGAACGCTACGCAGGTAATGTTCAGAGTTTGTCGAAAGAAGAACGGGGTTCAGCAGCTGTCATCAAATGTCTGGTAGCACCTGTGAAAAATACTGTTCGCAATATTACTACAGACCGATACTACACATCGGTGGATTTGGCGGAAGAGTTATACCAAGACTACAAAGTTACTACAGTAGGAACTCTCCACTCAAACAGGAAGCATATTCCAGAGATAATGAAGAACACGTCAAATCGAGAGCTATATTCATCAATGTTCTTGTTCACAGACCCAACAGGTAGGCCTCCAGTAACTTTGGTGTCCTACATAGCAAAAACGAAACCAAGTAAAAACTTACTCTTGTTGTCGTCCGCAGCTCGTGAGCGTGCGGTAGCGTTCACGCTTCCCGCGCCCGGGTTCCTGAGTTCGATTCCCGGTTGGTTGGTTTGGGGAAGGAGACCAGACAGCGTGGTCATCGGTCTCATCGGATTAGGGGATTGGGAAGGAAGTCGGCCGTGCCCTTTCAGAGGAACCATCCCGGCATTTGCCTGGAGCGATTTAGGGAAATCACGGAAAACCTAAATCAGGATGGCCGGACGCGGGATTGAACCGTCGTGCTCCCGAATGCGAGTCCAGTGTCTAACCACTGCGCCACCCCGCTCGGTCTCATTTCCGGCAGGGTCAGGGATTTTCTCTGCCTCGTGATGACTGGGTGTTGTGTGATGTCCTTAGGTTAGTTAGGTTTAAGTAGTTCTAATTTATAGGGGACTGATGACGATAGCTCTTAAGTCCCATAGTGCTCAGAGCCATTTGAACATTTTTTTTTTTTTACTGTTGTTGTCAAGAATGCACCAAGATAAAGGCACTATTGGAGGAGAGAAAAATAAAACCGCGTATGTACACCTGCAAGAGGGGAACAAAGAGATGGACTCTATCTGCATTTTTCTCTCTCATCGACATTTGTGCTATCAGTGCAACCACCATATTCATCCAGCAACATCCAAGATGGAATGAAAAGAAACACAACAAACGGAAACTTTATCTTCTGCAAGCTGGGATGGAACTAGTGAAATTGCAGGTAGAGGAAAGAAGTGCCAATGCAAGAGGGTTATCTAACCAAATTGTTCAGTGAATGGAGACTATTCTAAAAAAGAAAATCAAAGAAGTGACAACAGAAGCACATTAGCCTTCTGCAGGGAAAGGTCGGTGCCATATTTGTGTAAGAGATGCTAAAGTAAGGAAGGAGAAGTAGAACAATCTAAGTAAACCAAAACAGTATTGTGGACAGTGTCATAAACATGTGTGTAACGCACATTCAGAAAAAAATTGTGAAGTGTGTCTCTTGCCTTGAAGTTGAGGGCTCAGGGTAGTCTATTGTATATGAACACATCTGTATTTTGTATTGTAATATGTCAATTTTTTACTCACTCAATCCAATATTTATAACAATTAACATTTATAAACCGATGCCTTAGTTAAAATACATAAACCATTTTGAAAGTTGTAATTTTTTGTCAGTAAACTTATTTAATACCTTGGACTCACCGAACACCCCCTCCCCCCCCCCCCCCCCTAGGCATCCAAGTTAGAAAAAAAGGCTTGGGCGTCCTAGGGTTAAATTGATGTTCCAATAGATAATGTCGCCCGGATCCAGGAAGTGAACTAAATATGGCATTTTATTGGAAGAATACTTAAAAGATGCAACAAATTCACCAAAGAGACTGCGTGCATAACGATTACCCATCTTCTGCTAGAGTATTGCTGTGCGCTTGGGATTCTTACCAGATAGAATTTGCGGAGGACATCGAAAAAAGGCAGCACGTTTTATATTATCGCGAAATAGGTATGAGAGTGTCGCGGGTAAGATGGTGTGGAATTCCACGCTTTTTTATTTTTTATTTTTTTTATTCTTTTAAGGCGTTTTTCGTTGCAGCAGAATTTTTCACGAAATTTCAATGTCCAAGTTTCTACCATGAAAGCTAAAATATTTTGCTGACGCATAGCTGCATAGGGAGAAAGAAGATTGTGATAAAATAAGAGAAATCGGTGTTCGCACGGAAAGGTTCAGGTGTTCACGTTTCCTGCGCACTGCTCAAGATTGTACGAAGTAGAGAATTATTGTGAAAGTAACTCGATGAACCCTTCGCCAGGCAGTTAAGTTTGAATTGCAGAGTAGTGACGTAGAGGTAGATGTACACTCTTTGACATAAAACTCGACCGGCGGCCGGCCGCTTCAGAGGCTAAGTCCGCGCCGATCGCGACATGGGACAACAAAACTGGCCAACTCGCTAATTCTCTAAGTCCGGTTATCTGCACAATCTGGCAACACTGTAGACTGCGGCACTTCCTGGAGGAAAACTTGTCCCAAGATAGAGAGACTCTAAGCTGATTGCGCCTGTGGTCTATCGGTAGCGTGCGTTGTTTCTGTTCATAATGTCAGTGGATCGAGAGCAGCTGGTATAAAATATTTTTATAGCCTCTTCTGTCTGAATGCTGAAGACGTGAATGTAATGATAGCGTAGATTCAATCTATTTCGCTTTGTGACACATCGATATCAAAATTTTATCTAGTAACGATTTTGCGGCAGATTTCCTGCAGACTGTCCTCCTCTGGACGCCGTATGCGGCAAAGCTCCAGGATCCATTTGCTGGCTACTGGCAGCGGCCGTGGCGACAGCAGTGGCGCTGCACTCCCCCGTTCTTTATCGAAAGCGCCTGCTACCGCTCATCTCTTTTGATGATTTAAAACGCTTTATTATTAAATGTTGCTCCACAGAAAATTTCTACAAATTCCATTCACGCTCAAAAACAACGGAGACAGACGCCCTGATCAGTAGGCGGGTAATCGGCAAGAACTGAGTATGGCCCGAAATTAATTTTATAGGCCGGCCGAAGTGGCCGTGCGGTTAAAGGCGCTGCAGTCTGGAACCGCAAGACCGCTACGGTCGCAGGTTCGAATCCTGCCTCGGGCATGGATGTTTGTGATGTCCTTAGGTTAGTTAGGTTTAACTAGTTCTAAGTTCTAGGGGACTAATGACCTCAGAAGTTGAGTCCCATAGTGCTCAGAGCCATTTGAACCATTTTAATTTTATAGACTGGGACGAAATTAAACCACCTCACTACATTCGATGAATTTATAAATGCTTCATACCTCGTTTCTTTTCCTTTCAAACTTAATTATTTGTGCAACTTTTGGTCAATGTTTGTATGTTTTCGTCAAGCCAGAGTGAGCGTCTGTGGTGTAAAGTGTATTGCAGTTCTTGTTTCATTCCTTATGGTAAGTCTATGCGATAAACCGTGTGAATACCTTGCAATGATTGCTCTGTAGCAGTGCAGGCACACTGCACATTTGGAGTTCCATGTATGGGTTCATGAAGTATTTATTGTTGATCGGAAGTGATAGTTAAGGTCATCAGATTGAAACCAGAAAAATTTGTCGTTTTGGAGGTTTCAGAGAACGGAAAGGAATTGCTAACGCCGGTGTTAGAAAACGTCTACAGTTAAACGCTATTGCAAAAATTTAGAAGATGGGAACTATATTAATGAACATGTGCACTTCATAAACAACCTTCTGACATGTTAGACCTATATGACTAACAAAGCTCAAATTTATATCGTTGACAGTCGGTTTGAATCTTTTCAGGACCTATTTTACAGTGAAGCACCTTGGAATTTGCAAAGCAGAAATCCATGATATTGACTTAATTTACTAAGTCGAAATCGGACGAAGATTGGTGTTTAAAGGCATTCTTCAGATTTCGCATAAGAAATTTTTACTAGCAGTTTGCAACTCCATTAATTAAAATGGAAAATAAAAGGTTGTAGTCAGCGGCTTCTACCGTGATTCGAACTTATAGTACAAGCACTGCAACGCACGAGGGAACCTCTGAGCTAACGACACACTAGCGGCCAGAGGCGGACTATAGTCACTGCGATGTTGCCTGAGCCTCAAAACGCAACCTTAAACACACAAACAGAGGAGGTGGAGATTACTGTTTTAACGTCCCGTCGACAACGATGTCATTAGAGACGGAGCACAAGCTCGGATTAGGGAAGGATGGGGAAGAAAATCGGCCGTGCCCTTCCTAAGGAACCATCCCGGCATTTGCCTGAAGCGATTTAGGGAAATCATTGAAAACCTAAATCAGGATGGCCGGGCGCGGGATTGCACCGTTGTCCTCCCGAATGCACACACAAACAGGCGTTACGTATGTGAAGAACGCCGTTCTTGGAGTCCAGAAATTAAATATACTTTCTAATTGTGTCATCTTGCAGTGGATTATATCGTACGAGTCTTCGATGTGGAAAACGAATGTCAAGTGAATTTAGCGAGGTAACGCCGACCTACACCCGGAAGTAAATGCACTATCAGAGTGTTGACAAATACTTGCTACGACGCTGCCATTTCTCGGCTCTCTGACGAGGCAGTTCTTCAGCGAAATGCTTGCCGTGATTCTCCGATACGGCTCTTCAGAGTGGAGACGCGCGCGCACGTTTGGTTTTTTATGCGGCGTTCTCCCCTGATGGTTTCTGACGTCGCCTTGTGGGCTATGTATACATATGAGACATTCAATTATCATTAATCCAGAATGATACAAGTTTCAGCTTCCGGCGTGGAAGAAGGCTGTTGACGCCGACATTGTATCATTTCAACGTATGGAAAGCAAAACGGATCATTCAATGTTTCTCATTCAACATAAAGCATGTGAGATAAATTTCCGTAACGTTCATAATCATCTAAAAATACAAACGAAGTAAAAATACACCGGAAGCTTATTCGAATTGAATATAATGTAAGATACCAAACGCTTTGCACCTCGATGTCGAATTTGTCCACTTGCAATCGTTTGCAGCATGCACATAGAATGTCATGATTACCACGAGAATCAAGAAATATGTTGGTAAGGATGGAAGCAAGAAGAGACGCAGTCAACAAATATTCTATTCCTCATGGCATTCATTTCATTTGACACGTAAGAAGAGTTAAAGCGGGAATTTACTTTCGTTAACACGAAGGATATGCCGCACATATTGATAACGAGGAAGTCTGCGTCTTCATACGTTTCCTCCTTGAAATCTGTATGCTCTATTATATACTAAGTAGCCCGATCATTGTTTCAGTAATGTTACCCTCTTGTTTGACCCCGTAACGATGAACAGATTCCAAATGCATGTCTCTGCGTGAAAGTAGCTGTTCGAACCCTTCCTGGGTTGTTTCTTGTGTTTTATTGCTTGGAATTCCTGAAGCAGACCACTGTGCCTTCCCCCCTCGTGGGTTAGGTCTCAAAACTAAACCGCTTTGTATCCAATGGCATAATTTATTCATACAGCATCAGCATAAGACTCTTGCGAGTGAGAGAATGACAATAACAATCGTAACAAGAACAAGCAAATAATGAATGATGTTTATTCCAACGCAGAA
The DNA here is from genome assembly GCF_023864275.1 of Schistocerca cancellata. NCBI lineage: Eukaryota > Metazoa > Arthropoda > Insecta > Orthoptera > Acrididae > Schistocerca > Schistocerca cancellata. The sequence goes on from NW_026047104.1 coordinate 77,896, forward strand.
CGAGAATGGCTTTAAATATAAAAATCTATATCTATATCCATATCTATTGATCTTTGAGTTGGCACAATGCAAATATATTCTTAGCATTTAGTTACTGAATTTAGTTCTGGATGTTTGCAGAGAAAATGAAAAGTCGGTACTTCTCGCTAGTGTAATATAATGTGAACCAGCAACTACCCTTTCCTTAGAACACGACTCAAGCAGGTCCTCCAGTAGGCACTGCTGCATTCTGTTCCCTGACATTGCTCTGATGACGGTTAATGCAGATAGTTCCGATTATGAAATACAAAACGTATTGCAGGTTAGTTCCTAGGATAGTAACATTAAATTTGCCTTGTAGACGGCACATGAACGTGACGACTATCCATATTACTCATCAATATAAAAAGACAATATTTTGGGAATTTAGCAGGATTACTCAAAATTAATTCTGAAATTGGGTGACTGACCGCACAGGTGCTAAACGTCGTCAAGAGTATACGATGTCCTAATCGCATTAGGAATATGAAGATCGTCTTCGACAGCTCGCAACTTTCACATTGCTATCTCCACCCTACTCCAGACAGCTCTCGGTGGAGTTGCACTACGTTGCCGATGTTATGGAAGGCCTTCAAACCGACAACAGACCACATATTGAAAAATACAAGCGAATTCTCTTGCAGCGTAAGCTTATTGTAACTAATCCAAAAATTATTGGAGAGGAACATTGTCCTATTCAAAAAAAGTAAAATGTTACACACTGTTGACGTCAAACGGACATTATCTATGTCCTGTCTTGTGTCCTACTCATCTATAATATCAAGTGTACTATGAAAATGATTATATATAATGGATTATAAAGTAATGCATTGATACCAGATGGTGGGGGCCGGCCGATGTGGCCGTGCGGTTCTAGGCGCTTCAGTCTGGAACCGCGTGCCGCTACGGTCGCAGGTTCGAATCCTGCCTCGGGCATGGATGTGTGTGATGTCCTTAGGTTAGTTAGGTTTAAGTAGATGACCTTAGAAGTTAAGTCCCATAGTGCTCAGAGCCATTTGAACCATTTGAACTATTTAACACAAAATGACATTAAAAATTTAAGTTATTCACGAGCACCTAGTTGAGAATATGTATGAACATTAAATGACACGACGAACCGTCTTGTTCTGCATATGGATTCAAACCCAGCTCATGCAGACTAAGCAAAGATTTCGTGACTGACGGAAACTAACAGTCATTCCTGATTAGGCATACAGAGAGTGATATACCTCGATTTTAGACAGTATCAGTTAGCAAATATCAACTTTAAATTGCATAACACAAACATTTTTAACAGACGCGAATTCCTACCCAGCATCTATTGTCCCTGTTAACGAACTACGAGAGATGTTAAATATTGCTTCTTCACAAGTAACTTACTTGAAATGCCGTGAGGTAAAGCTGTGTGTTGGACACGGATTCGAACCCGGAACCTAATCGGATTGCTATCAAAGCACAGTCAAATGTGACATATCGGAATTTCGCGGCAGTAACTAGATGTTTTAACTGAAATGACGAGACGAAACATTAATTTTTTCCTTCCCAGAACTCCAACCCGGCACCTATCGCTGTTATATTCTAGAGAACACTAACGTTAAATATGGGTTTGTTGCACCAGCAGTGACATGTGAGCATGTTTGAACTGAAATAATATGACGAAGAGTTCAGCGCTCACTGGGAATAGAGCCCCACACATATCGTTGTTGACTACACACAAAGAGACGTCAGCTACCGAAGTTTTCTCCACCAGCTGCTCAGAATAGCATCTTGAACTTACAGTCATCTCGCAAATAGTTCTGTGTCTCACTGGGAGTTAAAAACGTCGGATATCGTTAGTGTTGACAGCGAATGAAAATACATTAAAAATCAAAATTATTATCCACCAGCAGATAGGTGTTCTCATGCTAGAGCTTGATAATACATAATTAAATCTTTAGTGCCGGGCCAGGATTCGATCCCATTCACGCATAATATGTGAAGGTGTTGAGGAATCTGCAGTTTTGAACAAACAACAAATTGTAGCCGAGCTGTATTGCCACGAAGGGATCAAATTCCGCGTTAAGGGCGGTCTGAGTTGCATTCCCAGTTCAGAACCAATTTTATCGACATACAGAAGCTCAAATAAAAGATGGAATAAGTGTCCTGTGACCATACATAGCGTTTGTGTCGTCACTTGAAATAAATAACTAGTATAAGAAAGGTTACTGGTGACAGAGTTTCTACATGTCGCCACTCCAGACTTTATTGTGTTCAACCTACCGTCTACTTGGTAAAGAAGGAATATCATCTTTAATGTGAATTTTCAGACCACGCAGCCATTATATCTCCTTCACTTGGTGTAGCCAGGAGAGAATGGAATCTGTCTCTCCCTATCTAAAATCATTGACAGAAGTGGGAATCGAACCCAGACCATAGGTATAACAACCTACCATCCGTCCAACATACCACGAAATCCTCTTCTCTACGAGTCATTTTTCTATCGTAACGCAGTTGCGCCACACTGGATGAGAATTCTGACACACAGGCTCCCTGTAGTAATTTGCAGCATGTTCAGTAAATTCATTTACTTGGTTGACCGAATCACCATGAACTAGCTGCCTCAGCTACCCAGTGCATACATTCGACTATTTTGTAATCACAGACATAAAATCACGTTACTGCCACCTACACACAACTGCCAACATTGTAGGATGCAGGAGTTTAAATAGGAAGTGTTCCTTTCCACTTGAGCTATTCTATTGCGCTATCTGTTACTAGAAAACGTCGTTCAGTCCAAAAGAAAAGCTGTAACTGTTTGTCTCTCAGAAGTCAAGACCTGGCCATATGCATAATCTCACAGTGCTGTGGAATCCAAAAGTTCTGGAGGAATAGTTGCTGAGCTCTGGAGCTGTTGTAGCTACGTGTCAGCTTGTAGCATAGATAAGATGTCGCGAGTTCGAATACATTCAGTGCTACATTTTTTAAAACGCAATTCTGCTCTCTGCTGAAGTTATCAATCTAATGGAACTTTGAACATAATTCCCTTCACTTCTCAACCCAAAGTAGTCGCATGTGGAAAAAGGACTAACTACTGTGACATTTTGTTCTATTCAGGTTTAATAGACAGCAGGCAGCAGATGCATCTCGAAGATGTGCAGGGAGAGCGCATCGTGCCATAATATGTCAGAAAAGTATTTTCTACATTAGCCATCGTGTGGTAGTGATATTTTATTCTTCTTCAAACTTTGATTGACAGCTTTAACTCAGAACAAATTTTCTACATGCATGTAATCAATAAACTGCATGTGCATTGTCAGACTGTCATAGGTAACATCAGAGAATTCGCATATATCGTTGATGATTAATTTCTCTCTCATGTTTACTATTGTTTTAACAACACTAAAGGAAACCTTACGAAAATTGTGCACTGTATTATAAGAAATGAAATAAAACTAACCATGATAACCTTACGACGAAAGTATCTGTACACAAGCATGCCTCTATCGACACGAATTAGTAAAATACTACTCACTTAGATTTTGATTGGGTCTGTGTTTAATTGGTATGCTGTGTCATACTCAAGAGGTATGCAAATGTGGCATTTCATAAATATAGTTACGTATTCCTAGAAACCCAAAATTCGCTTGTCAGCAGCGGAAACAGGCGTTACCTGTTGTGCAGCATTGTAAGTTTTTCAACATTGCACTATGAGCTGAAAGCATTTTCTTGCGATTTCCTTATTGATGTTTGATCTGACTGCTTGTAGCTCTTTCACAGAAGGGATAAAAACGTTTCAGTCAGTGAGACTGGAACTGCGAACCGTAACAGACGCTGTTTCACAGGTCAGCACGTTACCACAGAGCTGGCGAGGAGGGATGGGTCTCAGCTTCCTATTACGACGGCAATAGTAACTAGAACTCGTAAACCGCTATTTAAAGGTCGAGATTAGTTGCGATTTCCACCTGCAACGACTTTCCTGGGCTGAAAACCGTAAATTTTCAATCTTTTGTTACCCTTCAAGCTATAATAACTCAGATTATTCAATGGAAATGACAGGTAAAATCAAGTGAACTTTGAGGCTTAATTCCGTGCACACCAGGAAGTAACTCGTCGATCACAGAGTTGCCAAACATACGTTGCCTTGTTGCCAAATCTCAGTTACAGTACCAGCAGGAAGAAGACGAACCGATGTGATCCTACAGCGGTCTGGGAAGTGACCATAGCTGGTGTCTCCAAGTCGCGGCTGCTACGGCCTGGAATACGTAATGCGTCCGATTCGCTTTCTGTAACTAGGTTTAGGGACTGGAGCGTAGTTACTAATAATACTCAGAACTGACTGCAAACTGAGCATCATAAATCAGTAACTCTCATTGTTGTTTTTATATTTCTTTCGTAAGTGCACTCAAAACTAAGAAAGTCATTCACAGGCGTTTTCGTGCCTCGCCGATAGTCGAGCACAACATACAAATAAAAATAAAAAAGAATGTGTGTGTGTGTGTGTGTGTGTGTGTGTGTGTGTATGTGTGTGTGTGTGTGAGAGAGAGAGAGAGAGAGAGAGAGAGAAATAAAACGCAATGAGAGAGAGTGTAAAAAATTGTTGTAAAGAAATTGTATCATGGTATTTAAAGAAATCTTTCATTAAAATGACACGTTCCACATCATTACGAAATGTCGTATTCATGATCTATGGAACAAGAGTTAATCTAATGTAATCTAATCTAATCTAATCACATCATATTGATGATTAGCCATGAAGAGTCATGAATTACCGAAAGTTTTGCCAATACCAGTAACCAAATCTAAACTTGAAAATAAAAGACGACAATTTTTGTAATAAACTGTGACTCCTATCAAGACCCTTTCATCCCTGTTATCTAACCACGAAAGATGTCTGATATACCTCCATTCTGAAGTAACAAAGTGTGCATGCATTTAAAGATGAAGTGCATGATGTGAAGTTCTGTGACGGAGATACTAACTCAACACGTAATCCGATTGTTAACTAAGAAAAATCAAATGTTACGTACCGGTTTTTCTTACGAGCCGCTAGGTGTCTGAATCTAAAATAAGGATACAAACTTTTGTGCCTAAGCGACAATCGAACTGCACACCTACCGTGAATCCACTAATATAGCTTAAGTATCAGTTGCTTACTCATGAACAGTAAGATGTGTGCGTGTTTGACCAGAAATAACGACACCTGTTGCGATTGTTGGCAATACATGAACAGACATTGAAATTGCGCGTTAATTTTCACTAGCAGGTGGATGTGCACTTGATAAAGCTAGAAATGAAATTATGAATATTTTTGTACTGGATCAGGTTTCAGACCCACATACTTACCTTTGGAGGAGACCTAGAGAAGATTGCAGTCTTGGGAAAAGGAACGAAATGACTGAACTATACTGTTCCGAGAGATTCAGATCCTCGAAAGAGGAGATACGAATTCGAATCACAGTCCAGCACCAAATTTTTAAACGTCTCTAGTTCAATCAAGTACAAGTAAAATAAGAGCCCTGTCCCTTTAAATGGCTATCGGTTCATCAAATAAAATAAAATTTTTTAATGTAAGTAAGCTTACTGGCGACTGTATTTCTTTTTACCATGACTTCCGCTGTGTCATTTCCCAACGTAAACCGGCTCTGCCCAGTTGGTAATGAAGGAACGTGATGTTTAATGCGGATTCTGGATTATAACGTCTTTCTCTTGAGGTTACCAGAGGTAAAATAAATCTGTTTGTGCCTCTTAAAAGTAAATGCCTGAACCCACGCATTGCACCTGTGATGGCTCGTTCCACCAGACCATTGTGGCCACATTACCCAGCCCCAGGAGTGTGCTGTAACGGATGATGTGCTTAGCTTACAAAATTAGTCACGGTGGAAAAAATGCGAGTCTATTAAATGGTCAAGTAGAAGCAAGCTTCTGACGCAGAGATTATGCTATTCTCATGTCAGCAGGATGTAAAGACTCTTCTAGGCATCAGAGGCTAGATGTGAAGCCATTTTGATTTTTCACAAATTCAGCAAATTTCTTAGTTCGAGAAAATCCACTGTGAAGTGTGAAGTTGCCGGATAATTCGATTATTACTGTTATTATTAATATCATTTTATTCATACTGCTGCTGTAACACAAGTGCTTGAACATCATTTAGTGCCTTTTGGTCACTATAGAAGTAGTTTCCCAAGAACAGGTTCTTTCCCTGTCTACGGAAACCTTTTCATGTTAATATCTAACACCCGCAATTACTCGTAGATTACATTAAAACTAAAGTAATTGACGAAGACGTTACTTGGTAACAAAAACGCACTGCCTTTCTTCATTTACTTTCGCCTAGAAATGGCTATCGAGTACTGACAAACCACTTCACAGAGGATTTTCTCGAACTAAGAAATTTGCTGAATTTGTGAAAAATCAAAATGGCTTCACATCCAGCCTATGATGCCTAGAAGAGTCTTTACATCCTGCTGACATGAGAATAGCATAATCTCTGCGTCAGAAGCTTGCTTCTACTTGACCATTTAATAGACTCGCATTTTTTCCACCGTGACTAATTTTGTAAGCTAAGCACATCATCCGTTACAGCACACTCCTGGGGCTGGGTAATGTGGCCACAATGGTCTGGTGGAACGAGCTATCACAGGTGCACTGCGTGGGTTCAGGCATTTACTTTTAAGAGGCACAAACAGATTTATTTTACCTCTGGTAACCTTAAGAGAAAGACGTTATAATCCAGAATCCGCATTAAACATCACGTTCCTTCATTACCAACTGGGCAGAGCGGTTTACGTTGGGAAATGACACAGCGGAAGTCATGGTAAAAAGAAATACAGTCGCCAGTAAGCTTACTTACATTAGAAAATTTTATTTTATTTGATGAACCGATAGCCATTTAAAGGGACAGGGCTCTTATTTTACTTGTACTTGATTGAACTAGAGACGTTTAAAAATTTGGTGCTGGACTGTGATTCGAATTCGTATCTCCTCTTTCGAGGATCTGAATCTCTCGGAACAGTATAGTTCAGTCATTTCGTTCCTTTTCCCAAGACTGCAATCTTCTCTAGGTCTCCTCCAAAGGTAAGTATGTGGGTCTGAAACCTGATCCAGTACAAAAATATTCATAATTTCATTTCTAGCTTTATCAAGTGCACACCCACCTGCTAGTGAAAATTAACGCGCAATTTCAATGTCTGTTCATGTATTGCCAACAATCGCAACAGGTGTCGTTATTTCTGGTCAAACACGCACACATCTTACTGTTCATGAGTAAGCAACTGATACTTAAGCTATATTCGTGGATGCACGGTAGGTGTGCAGTTCGATTGTCGCTTAGGCACAAAAGTTTGTATCCTTATTTTAGATTCAGACACCTAGCGGCTCGTAAGAAAAACCGATACGTAACATTTGATTTTTCTTAGTTAACAATCGGATTACGTGTTGAGTTAGTATCTCCGTCACAGAACTTCACATCATGCACTTCATCTTTAAATGCATGCACACTTTGTTACTTCAGAATGGAGGTATATCAGACATCTTTCGTGGTTAGATAACAGGGATGAAAGGGTCTTGATAGGAGTCACAGTTTATTACAAAAATTGTCGTCTTTTATTTTCAAGTTTAGATTTGGTTACTGGTATTGGCAAAACTTTCGGTAATTCATGACTCTTCATGGCTAATCATCAATATGATGTGATTAGATTAGATTAGATTACATTAGATTAACTCTTGTTCCATAGATCATGAATACGACATTTCGTAATGATGTGGAACGTGTCATTTTAATGAAAGATTTCTTTAAATACCATGATACAATTTCTTTACAACAATTTTTTACACTCTCTCTCATTGCGTTTTATTTCTCTCTCTCTCTCTCTCTCTCTCTCACACACACACACACACATACACACACACACACACACACACACACACACACACATTCTTTTTTATTTTTATTTGTATGTTGTGCTCGACTATCGGCGAGGCACGAAAACGCCTGTGAATGACTTTCTTAGTTTTGAGTGCACTTACGAAAGAAATATAAAAACAACAATGAGAGTTACTGATTTATGATGCTCAGTTTGCAGTCAGTTCTGAGTATTATTAGTAACTACGCTCCAGTCCCTAAACCTAGTTACAGAAAGCGAATCGGACGCATTACGTATTCCAGGCCGTAGCAGCCGCGACTTGGAGACACCAGCTATGGTCACTTCCCAGACCGCTGTAGGATCACATCGGTTCGTCTTCTTCCTGCTGGTACTGTAACTGAGATTTGGCAACAAGGCAACGTATGTTTGGCAACTCTGTGATCGACGAGTTACTTCCTGGTGTGCACGGAATTAAGCCTCAAAGTTCACTTGATTTTACCTGTCATTTCCATTGAATAATCTGAGTTATTATAGCTTGAAGGGTAACAAAAGATTGAAAATTTACGGTTTTCAGCCCAGGAAAGTCGTTGCAGGTGGAAATCGCAACTAATCTCGACCTTTAAATAGCGGTTTACGAGTTCTAGTTACTATTGCCGTCGTAATAGGAAGCTGAGACCCATCCCTCCTCGCCAGCTCTGTGGTAACGTGCTGACCTGTGAAACAGCGTCTGTTACGGTTCGCAGTTCCAGTCTCACTGACTGAAACGTTTTTATCCCTTCTGTGAAAGAGCTACAAGCAGTCAGATCAAACATCAATAAGGAAATCGCAAGAAAATGCTTTCAGCTCATAGTGCAATGTTGAAAAACTTACAATGCTGCACAACAGGTAACGCCTGTTTCCGCTGCTGACAAGCGAATTTTGGGTTTCTAGGAATACGTAACTATATTTATGAAATGCCACATTTGCATACCTCTTGAGTATGACACAGCATACCAATTAAACACAGACCCAATCAAAATCTAAGTGAGTAGTATTTTACTAATTCGTGTCGATAGAGGCATGCTTGTGTACAGATACTTTCGTCGTAAGGTTATCATGGTTAGTTTTATTTCATTTCTTATAATACAGTGCACAATTTTCGTAAGGTTTCCTTTAGTGTTGTTAAAACAATAGTAAACATGAGAGAGAAATTAATCATCAACGATATATGCGAATTCTCTGATGTTACCTATGACAGTCTGACAATGCACATGCAGTTTATTGATTACATGCATGTAGAAAATTTGTTCTGAGTTAAAGCTGTCAATCAAAGTTTGAAGAAGAATAAAATATCACTACCACACGATGGCTAATGTAGAAAATACTTTTCTGACATATTATGGCACGATGCGCTCTCCCTGCACATCTTCGAGATGCATCTGCTGCCTGCTGTCTATTAAACCTGAATAGAACAAAATGTCACAGTAGTTAGTCCTTTTTCCACATGCGACTACTTTGGGTTGAGAAGTGAAGGGAATTATGTTCAAAGTTCCATTAGATTGATAACTTCAGCAGAGAGCAGAATTGCGTTTTAAAAAATGTAGCACTGAATGTATTCGAACTCGCGACATCTTATCTATGCTACAAGCTGACACGTAGCTACAACAGCTCCAGAGCTCAGCAACTATTCCTCCAGAACTTTTGGATTCCACAGCACTGTGAGATTATGCATATGGCCAGGTCTTGACTTCTGAGAGACAAACAGTTACAGCTTTTCTTTTGGACTGAACGACGTTTTCTAGTAACAGATAGCGCAATAGAATAGCTCAAGTGGAAAGGAACACTTCCTATTTAAACTCCTGCATCCTACAATGTTGGCAGTTGTGTGTAGGTGGCAGTAACGTGATTTTATGTCTGTGATTACAAAATAGTCGAATGTATGCACTGGGTAGCTGAGGCAGCTAGTTCATGGTGATTCGGTCAACCAAGTAAATGAATTTACTGAACATGCTGCAAATTACTACAGGGAGCCTGTGTGTCAGAATTCTCATCCAGTGTGGCGCAACTGCGTTACGATAGAAAAATGACTCGTAGAGAAGAGGATTTCGTGGTATGTTGGACGGATGGTAGGTTGTTATACCTATGGTCTGGGTTCGATTCCCACTTCTGTCAATGATTTTAGATAGGGAGAGACAGATTCCATTCTCTCCTGGCTACACCAAGTGAAGGAGATATAATGGCTGCGTGGTCTGAAAATTCACATTAAAGATGATATTCCTTCTTTACCAAGTAGACGGTAGGTTGAACACAATAAAGTCTGGAGTGGCGACATGTAGAAACTCTGTCACCAGTAACCTTTCTTATACTAGTTATTTATTTCAAGTGACGACACAAACGCTATGTATGGTCACAGGACACTTATTCCATCTTTTATTTGAGCTTCTGTATGTCGATAAAATTGGTTCTGAACTGGGAATGCAACTCAGACCGCCCTTAACGCGGAATTTGATCCCTTCGTGGCAATACAGCTCGGCTACAATTTGTTGTTTGTTCAAAACTGCAGATTCCTCAACACCTTCACATATTATGCGTGAATGGGATCGAATCCTGGCCCGGCACTAAAGATTTAATTATGTATTATCAAGCTCTAGCATGAGAACACCTATCTGCTGGTGGATAATAATTTTGATTTTTAATGTATTTTCATTCGCTGTCAACACTAACGATATCCGACGTTTTTAACTCCCAGTGAGACACAGAACTATTTGCGAGATGACTGTAAGTTCAAGATGCTATTCTGAGCAGCTGGTGGAGAAAACTTCGGTAGCTGACGTCTCTTTGTGTGTAGTCAACAACGATATGTGTGGGGCTCTATTCCCAGTGAGCGCTGAACTCTTCGTCATATTATTTCAGTTCAAACATGCTCACATGTCACTGCTGGTGCAACAAACCCATATTTAACGTTAGTGTTCTCTAGAATATAACAGCGATAGGTGCCGGGTTGGAGTTCTGGGAAGGAAAAAATTAATGTTTCGTCTCGTCATTTCAGTTAAAACATCTAGTTACTGCCGCGAAATTCCGATATGTCACATTTGACTGTGCTTCGATAGCAATCCGATTAGGTTCCGGGTTCGAATCCGTGTCCAACACACAGCTTTACCTCACGGCATTTCAAGTAAGTTACTTGTGAAGAAGCAATATTTAACATCTCTCGTAGTTCGTTAACAGGGACAATAGATGCTGGGTAGGAATTCGCGTCTGTTAAAAATGTTTGTGTTATGCAATTTAAAGTTGATATTTGCTAACTGATACTGTCTAAAATCGAGGTATATCACTCTCTGTATGCCTAATCAGGAATGACTGTTAGTTTCCGTCAGTCACGAAATCTTTGCTTAGTCTGCATGAGCTGGGTTTGAATCCATATGCAGAACAAGACGGTTCGTCGTGTCATTTAATGTTCATACATATTCTCAACTAGGTGCTCGTGAATAACTTAAATTTTTAATGTCATTTTGTGTTAAATAGTTCAAATGGTTCAAATGGCTCTGAGCACTATGGGACTTAACTTCTAAGGTCATCAGTCCCCTAGAACTTAGAACTACTTAAACCTAACTAACCTAAGGACATCACACACATCCATGCCCGAGGCAGGATTCGAACCTGCGACCGTAGCGGCACGCGGTTCCAGACTGAAGCGCCTAGAACCGCACGGCCACATCGGCCGGCCCCCACCATCTGGTATCAATGCATTACTTTATAATCCATTATATATAATCATTTTCATAGTACACTTGATATTATAGATGAGTAGGACACAAGACAGGACATAGATAATGTCCGTTTGACGTCAACAGTGTGTAACATTTTACTTTTTTTGAATAGGACAATGTTCCTCTCCAATAATTTTTGGATTAGTTACAATAAGCTTACGCTGCAAGAGAATTCGCTTGTATTTTTCAATATGTGGTCTGTTGTCGGTTTGAAGGCCTTCCATAACATCGGCAACGTAGTGCAACTCCACCGAGAGCTGTCTGGAGTAGGGTGGAGATAGCAATGTGAAAGTTGCGAGCTGTCGAAGACGATCTTCATATTCCTAATGCGATTAGGACATCGTATACTCTTGACGACGTTTAGCACCTGTGCGGTCAGTCACCCAATTTCAGAATTAATTTTGAGTAATCCTGCTAAATTCCCAAAATATTGTCTTTTTATATTGATGAGTAATATGGATAGTCGTCACGTTCATGTGCCGTCTACAAGGCAAATTTAATGTTACTATCCTAGGAACTAACCTGCAATACGTTTTGTATTTCATAATCGGAACTATCTGCATTAACCGTCATCAGAGCAATGTCAGGGAACAGAATGCAGCAGTGCCTACTGGAGGACCTGCTTGAGTCGTGTTCTAAGGAAAGGGTAGTTGCTGGTTCACATTATATTACACTAGCGAGAAGTACCGACTTTTCATTTTCTCTGCAAACATCCAGAACTAAATTCAGTAACTAAATGCTAAGAATATATTTGCATTGTGCCAACTCAAAGATCAATAGATATGGATATAGATATAGATTTTTATATTTAAAGCCATTCTCGTTCTGCGTTGGAATAAACATCATTCATTATTTGCTTGTTCTTGTTACGATTGTTATTGTCATTCTCTCACTCGCAAGAGTCTTATGCTGATGCTGTATGAATAAATTATGCCATTGGATACAAAGCGGTTTAGTTTTGAGACCTAACCCACGAGGGGGGAAGGCACAGTGGTCTGCTTCAGGAATTCCAAGCAATAAAACACAAGAAACAACCCAGGAAGGGTTCGAACAGCTACTTTCACGCAGAGACATGCATTTGGAATCTGTTCATCGTTACGGGGTCAAACAAGAGGGTAACATTACTGAAACAATGATCGGGCTACTTAGTATATAATAGAGCATACAGATTTCAAGGAGGAAACGTATGAAGACGCAGACTTCCTCGTTATCAATATGTGCGGCATATCCTTCGTGTTAACGAAAGTAAATTTCCGCTTTACCTCTTCTTACGTGTCAAATGAAATGAATGCCATGAGGAATAGAATATTTGTTGACTGCGTCTCTTCTTGCTTCCATCCTTACCAACATATTTCTTGATTCTCGTGGTAATCATGACGTTCTATGTGCATGCTGCAAACGATTGCAAGTGGACAAATTCGACATCGAGGTGCAAAGCGTTTGATATCTTACATTATATTCAATTCGAATAAGCTTCCGGTGTATTTTTACTTCGTTTGTATTTTTAGATGATTATGAACGTTACGGAAATTTATCTCACATGCTTTATGTTGAATGAGAAACATTGAATGATCCGTTTTGCTTTCCCTACGTTGAAATGATACAATGTCGGCGTCAACAGCCTTCTTCCACGCCGGAAGCTGAAACTTGTATCATTCTGGATTAATGATAATTGAATGTCTCATATGTATACATAGCCCACAAGGCGACGTCAGAAACCATCAGGGGAGAACGCCGCATAAAAACCAAACGTGCGCGCGCGTCTCCACTCTGAAGAACCGTATCGGAGAATCACGGCAAGCATTTCGCTGAAGAGCTGCCTCGTCAGAGAGCCGAGAAATGGCAGCGTCGTAGCAAGTATTTGTCAACACTCTGATAGTGCATTTACTTCCGGGTGTAGGTCGGCGTTACCTCGCTAAATTCACTTGACATTCGTTTTCCACATCGAAGACTCGTACGATATAATCCACTGCAAGATGACACAATTAGAAAGTATATTTAATTTCTGGACTCCAAGAACGGCGTTCTTCACATACGTAACACCTGTTTGTGTGTGCATTCGGGAGGACAACGGTGCAATCCCGCGCCCGGCCATCCTGATTTAGGTTTTCAATGATTTCCCTAAATCGCTTCAGGCAAATGCCGGGATGGTTCCTTAGGAAGGGCACGGCCGATTTTCTTCCCCATCCTTCCCTAATCCGAGCTTGTGCTCCGTCTCTAATGACATCGTTGTCGACGGGACGTTAAAACAGTAATCTCCACCTCCTCTGTTTGTGTGTTTAAGGTTGCGTTTTGAGGCTCAGGCAACATCGCAGTGACTATAGTCCGCCTCTGGCCGCTAGTGTGTCGTTAGCTCAGAGGTTCCCTCGTGCGTTGCAGTGCTTGTACTATAAGTTCGAATCACGGTAGAAGCCGCTGACTACAACCTTTTATTTTCCATTTTAATTAATGGAGTTGCAAACTGCTAGTAAAAATTTCTTATGCGAAATCTGAAGAATGCCTTTAAACACCAATCTTCGTCCGATTTCGACTTAGTAAATTAAGTTAATATCATGGATTTCTGCTTTGCAAATTCCAAGGTGCTTCACTGTAAAATAGGTCCTGAAAAGATTCAAACCGACTGTCAACGATATAAGTTTGAGCTTTGTTCGTCATATAGGTCTAACATGTCAGAAGGTTGTTTATGAAGTGCACATGTTCATTAATATAGTTCCCATCTTCTAAATTTTTGCAATAGCGTTTAACTGTAGACGTTTTCTAACACCGGCGTTAGCAATTCCTTTCCGTTCTCTGAAACCTTCAAAACGACAAATTTTCCTGGTTTCAATCTGATGACCTTAACTATCACTTCCGATCAACAATAAATACTTCATGAACCCATACATGGAACTCCAAATGTGCAGTGTGCCTGCACTGCTACAGAGCAATCATTGCAAGGTATTCACACGGTTTATCGCATAGACTTACCATAAGGAATGAAACAAGAACTGCAATACACTTTACACCACAGACGCTCACTCTGGCTTGACGAAAACATACAAACATTGACCAAAAGTTGCACAAATAATTAAGTTTGAAAGGAAAAGAAACGAGGTATGAAGCATTTATAAATTCATCGAATGTAGTGAGGTGGTTTAATTTCGTCCCAGTCTATAAAATTAATTTCGGGCCATACTCAGCTCTTGCCGATTACCCGCCTACTAATCAGGGCGTCTGTCTCCGTTGCTTTTGAGCGTGAATGGAAATTGTAGAAATTTTCTGTGGAGCAACATTTAATAATAAAGCGTTTTAAGTCATCAAAAGCGATGAGCGGTAGCAGGCGCTTTCGATAAAGAACGGGGGAGTGCAGCGCCGCTGCTGTCGCCACGGCCGCTGCCAGTAGCCAGCAAATGGATCCTGGAGCTTTGCCGCATACGGCGTCCAGAGGAGGACAGTCTGCATGAAATCTGCCGCAAAATCGTTACTAGATAAAATTTTGATATCGGTGTGTCACAAAGCGAAATAGATTGAATCTGCGCTACCATTACATTCACGTCTTCAGCATTCAGACAGAAGAGGCTATAAAAATATTTTATGCCAGCTACTCTCGATCCACTGACATTATGAACAGAAACAACGCACGCTACCGCTAGACCACAGGCGTAATCAGCCTAGAGTCTCTCTATCTTGGGATAAGTTTTCCTCCAGGAAGTGCCGCAGTCTACAGTGTTGCCAGATTGTGCAGATAACCGGACTTAGAGAATTAGCGAGTTGGCCAGTTTTTTTGTCCCATGTCGCGATCGGCGCGGACTTAGCCTCTGAAGCGGCTGGCCGCCGGTCGAGTTTTATGTCAAAGAGTGTACGTATGCATCGTAAAAGGAGGAAGTGTAGGATACAAACGAAAAAAAGAGTAGAATCAGCGCCATATCCATATTTAAGCAGTAATATCGCAGAACGTTATGCAGACAATTGGTGGCACTCATGATATTTCTACGGCCGTAGATATTTTGTTTGCGTTGGTCATTTGCGAGGCGGCGTCGACACGGCTCGAGCAGGGCCACACAGCACTCCACAGCAGGAGCAGGGAGCGGGCGAACAACGACTACAGATGCAGGTAGGCCGTAACGTACTGAGCAGGTAGTGTCCAGGTTACTGGGTGCAAATTTGACACCTTTCTGGTTGGATGCATGTTTGACTGGCTGCAGTTTTATGTATCCGGTGCCGAGCGTAGTGTAAGGCTTTGGAGCGTGCCCAGATGTGATGATGGTGATGTAATGATTCCTGGGATGGCACTGAAGATAAGGAATTTCTGACGCTGATGTGACATGCACAGTTGTCTCAGCTGAAACATGACACCGATAATAAAAAGTTTTCTGGCAGCTGCTGAGTCTGCGTTTTGGCCTCGTATGTCAGTGCCCCACTGCTGGTGATGTTCTCGGGGATGGAGCGCGGACTGGACAAGAATGCGACGGGAAGCTGATCATTGGCTATCGAAAAGGGTCGTCTCAGCAGTCGCCTCAGCTGCACTACAGGAATCATGGTCACTCTACATGTGGATGGCTAGCAGGTATTTCTAACCCCCAGTTCTCCAGAATGTGAATTAGCCATGGAGCCATCTCGTTTCTGCGAAAAATCTTGTACATTTTCTCAAAACACAAAAGTATGTAAAAGAATAGAAGAAATTCTACCAGGAAAAATGTGATTTTGCTAAGTAGTTAGAACAAATAAACAATAGAAAAAAATAGGTTATTCGCACTGCGTACAGCTTGAGATCCATACTGACAACTGCTTGGTGGAAAAGTGAACACAGTGGTTGTGACGGTAAGAACTCTGAAGCGACTGACAGAGTTCAAGTACAATGATGATGGATTCAACAGAGATGTCAAGTGCAGAGACAGTGCGCATCGTATACGTTTAGCTTGTACATCGCACGCCTCGATTAATTGATGGTGTACTTGCTTGTTTGTTTATTTTAGTTCGCCGTCAAGGGGTGGAATGACAGATTCATTTGCAGCACCCTTTGACCTTTTATTCCCTGGGTGAATATATACTATATCAAAAGAAGTTGCAGTAAAGCATGAGAATACACACACTGCACTCGTGGATCTTGTGTTGCTGAGACTGACATAACTTAACTAAGCCTATGGTAATTGAGCTGGTAGAAGTGGGAGCATAGATGGTTACGAGGGAAGTGTTTATGTTCTGGTGCGACTTGCTCGTGGAATTAGCCGGTTGCAGTGTGCCCTGGTTTTGGACGATCGGGTGGCTAATGTCGTCACCAGTTCGAGCTTCACCGGAGAGGCGGCAGTACAAAGACAGCCACGAAGAAGGCAAGACAGCTAGCGATTATCTAAGGGGGCAGCTGGTGAAGAAAGAGGGACCAGAAGTTGATGCAACAAGGCAGCGGAGGCAGCCGGGCAAAGTCTTGGACTGGACTTGTGATGGCCTGCTGTCTACACGGGGCATCGGTTCCTACCTGGTTGAGTGCACTGTGCTTGGCTTCGTGGATACAAGGATCCTGGTGCCGTCCGGCTACAAGTTATTTTTAGCTGTGGTGTATTCTCGCCAACCATAGTTATAGCAGGTTGTGAAGGTTGTATGCAGCAATGGCGCCCATACTAGGGACAAGGGGGACCGCTCCCCTCCCCAACCCCTAGCTCTCTGAAAAGAAAAAAAATATGATGTAGTCAGGTGTTTGCTTTCAAGAAAATTGTTTAGAACTTGGTACTGCGCAGGTTTATAACAGAGTCGTAAGTGGAACTTTTTTCTGGCTGCCATTCGTCTTCCAAAATATTAAAGGTACTCCATCCCTCCATGTCTAGACTCCCCCCCCCCCTTGATAACCAGTTCAGACCTTAGTCACGCAGTTGACTGTGTTTTTGGCTACACTGCTGAAGGAAATAGAGTGTTAAACCCTGCGAGTCTGTATTTTTTTACTTATTGACGATTTAAGAAGGGGAAAGTAAAGATGAGCGGAAGAGAGAACTGAAGTTTGCGTTAGGGAGGGTGTTTGATTAGGGTAGTCCGTTCAGCTGTGGTACCCACAACGTAGTGGGTAACATATCTACCTAGTAAGTCGAAGACCTGCGTTCACGTCCTGATCTTGCCAAAAATTTTGATTCATTTCTTCATCTTCTGTGTTTATCGTTATTGTGTTTTGGTAGTTTTACTACTGCTGATGAGTTAATTACTCTCTCATTTATTCTGGGCTGTGGTCAGCAGTGGGTAACCTGGTTGCTGTGATTTATTAATTATGATCTGTTTTCTTGTTAATTAGTTATTTTAGTCTTGGGTGTTGGCTTTTGGTATAGATTATTTTGGAATTTTGTAGTCAAGGATCAGATTTGATTATTGTGGTTGTTCTTGTCATCATTTTCGGATGTTCTGTTATTTATATTACATCATTTGTGCCCTCTTATTCTAAAACTGAAGACACTTAGAGAGCAGTGTGTTAGATAGTATGTTGGTATATTGTAAACTGAGGTCTGAATTATTAACTATGATTATCTTGTGCACGTGATCTCATTTGTTGAGTTTGATTAATAAACGTATTAAAAACCTTTTAAGGTTTTCCTCCAACACTGTCCACTGCCCAACTGTTTCCTGCGCCACACAGTGTACGGCCAATTTGCCAGAATGCCGAAGGTGAGGTGCTCCTGGTGTGAGACTCTTTGCTGCAAGGCCTCAGGCCAGACACTTTGATATCTGCTGCCCTATTCCACAAGAATAATTGTGTACTGAAGCAATTACTTACACACTGCCAGTAAGCACATGTCTGAGATTCAGCTAATTACTGCTGAATTCACGCAACACGTGCCCCATAGATGTGCTACCTGGCATTTTTTGTGTAGAGTGAGAGCTGTCCAACAGCAACAGCAGACCGATCACCACTTAGTAATGACATGCACTGAAAAATCCACTAAATGTCCAGCTGGCTGGGTTCCACTTGTCTCCACGTAACTAAATTCCGCGAATGTGACCCTGACATAATGATTAACACAATGGGCATATTATTGTTTCCGTTTTAAATTATGATTTCTGATGGAAGTGCATTAAATGTGTGAGTATAGGGTTTGTAAATGATAAAGAAAATAAATCTCTATTTGCTCCGAAAGAAATGTGCTTTATTGTATTCCCGCAGTTGTAGCATTTATTCCTTTTATGATTAACAGGTGTTACAAACATTAATTACATTTACAATGTGAAACTACAAACGAAACCTTTAATACCAAATAACATTCTCACGATTATGCGTAAGTTAATATCCAATTAAGCTTTAAGTTATTGTTAGTATATACACTAATTCTTTATATTAAAGAAATATTTTATGAGTGTATCAGCCAGTAGAAAATTCTGTTTTCACTTTAATTATTACAACTGTAATGAAATAGTATTAGAGACCAAAAAGAAATCTTGCAAATGAGCAAATAGTGAGAGTCATTTGAAAGATACTAACTAACATTATAAAATGAAGTATACATTACATGGAATCTGAAACAAGCAAATTCCTCACTTTGTACAAACTGTCAGTTAAATATACCATACATATTTTCTTACATCAAGATATCGAGGACAACACAGAAAATATCACGACCATAGTTTGTGCAATATGGCCAAACGAAATGCTCTAATCAGTTAACCATGGAGAATGACCCATCTGAGAGAAACAGTTCCTCGGAGTTACTAACACAACATACGGTATTTTAGTCACGTGGGTCACCTTTAAGGAGTTCTGTGTTCTTAAAAAATGTGCAGATTTAACTTTATATGTTCAATCTGGGAAATATAGATTCATAGATTAACTTTTTCCATAGAAACGTCAAAAGAGACATATTCAGATTGACAAGTTGAAGAAAATATATATTTTTTGAAGGAATTGAGATATAAACTGTGGTGAAGAGATCTGTGGTTTAACTAGTTCATTGTTTTTAATTTAGCGTAAGCAAAAATTATATTGCATACGAATATTTGTCTTGATCGGTGTTTAACTATCGAAACCGGTTATCTAACTGCTTCTTTATATTGCGATCAAAAGAAGTAAATTTATACGGAACTATTACAGATCGCATGTGTCCATAACTTAGTGTCAGGACATGCAAACAAATTGTATCGCTTGGAGCAATTCGTGAAATCATTATCGCCAGTTACTGTATATAAATTAACGACATATGAAATGTAATCTATGACTAATTACCACTCGTCTCAAATTTATATGTATAAATTTTTACTATGTTCTTTGCTGATCCACTGATGATAACTAACAGACGGAAGGTATATGCATTATGACGAAGAAATCAGTGTGGAACTGCCGTGAAATTTTATGCATTTAAGGGAAGTTGGATAGTATTACTGCATTTTGTTGACTGAAGACTGGTTGAAAGACGGGATAATATGTGTTTGTTTTTGCTGGTAAAATCTGATGGCAAAACATAATGCTTTGAATAAAAACCAGCATGTTGTTGCTAGCAATGTCTCACACCACCGCAAGATCTACAGGATCTACAAGGAAGAAACACCGCACTTCGGGTTACTGATCTGATACTCTTAAATTAGTAGAGATTAATTTATTAATTCATTTATAATGTAAGTGAATCACTTTATCCTGTGTCAGTTCTCAGCATGCAACAAGTCAATAAGCTAACACAATGTGATATAAAATAGACATGGTCCTAAAAAAGGACTTCGAGCAGCCGATGTACTATTTTGTTTAAATTATACTTTCTCTTTCAACAACGTGATTTTCTATATTGTGATTAATCACTTTATAAACATAAATGGCATTAAATGTGCTAAAGGAAGTGTTAATTGTAAATGAAAGGGTCTCTGTCAGTGTAGGAAAAAATTTTCGATTTCAGTTTATAAATATCAATAGTGGAGAACTCTGAGACACTTAGACTATTGCTCGAAGATAAAAGTGAGATACTCGACCATACCTTAATCCGTGTCTGGCCGCTGTTTAGACACTTCGGGTGGAAGTTTGCTCACTCAGCACAAGTAGGTGAGTACAAGAAATGTTACTGTTACTGTGAGCCAGTGCTCCCGTGTTTTACGGCAAAAAATAAATTAAAAATGAAGAGTAAATTTTTGAACTGATTTATTCAAATCATAATCTATCATTGTCGACCACTCACCACAAGTAGGTGAGTACAGGAAATGTTACTGTTACTGTGAGCCAGTGCTCCCGTGTTTTATGGTAAAAAATAAATTAAAAATGAAGAGCAAATTTTTGAACTGATTTATTCAAATCATAATCTATCATTGTCGACAGTACACTATCTGATGAAGAGCATCTGGACACAGTACGGGGTGTGCCCACCCTTCGCCTTTCTGGCAGCTTTGTCCTTTCCGGGTGCACTGTCACTGAGGAGTCTGTGTGTCTGCGAAGATCATTTATTTTCAAGAGTAAAAACGAGGACGCTGGGGTCCGGAGCGAAGCCGACGTTCTGAGTCATCCCACAGGTGTTCCACTGGGTTCTGGTCGAGACTCTGGACAGGCCAGTTCATTCCAGAAATGTTTTTATCCACAAAACACTGCCTCTCAGATGCTGCTTTATGTCAGGGTGCATTTTCATGCTGACACAGATTCATCGTCTCCAGACCTGTTCTCTACTGTATGCCACACACAATGCTGTAAATGTGTAGCTATTGTTCCGCACTTAGCTCTTTCTTAAGATCAATGAAGAGACCTTACCCAAGCCGCCATAAACAACGAAATACCACAACACCGTCTCCTCTACGCTTCACCGTTGGAACTACCCTTTTATCAAAGCACTCTAGTCGGATTAGGGCAGGGTGTAATGTGATTCATCATATCAAATCTGTTTCCAGTTGCTCACTGTCCAGTGGATGGCATCACTCTGTACACCACCTGATGCGTCCCTTAACACTGCCTGCAGAAATTTGTGTCATATGGCAAGCTCCTCGACCATTGACGCCCTTCCTTTTCTACTTTCCACGCACAGTCATTGTGTTAGCTGGTAGCACTTTGAAACTCTCCAGTGATTCCTACCTCTCATTTCATGCGATTTTTTACATCAACCCTTTGCAATGCTCGATGGTCGTTGTTCGTCAGTGCATGAGCTAAGCCTGATCTATTTTTAGCTAGTATGGAGGTGTGTCTCGTCTTGGTTTCCGCAACACAGTTGCATCACCAGCAATCAACTTGGGCAGTTTCACAAGGCTTGAAATGTCCCTGATGGATCTGTTACTCAGACGCCGTTCGGTACTAGTCCAAATTCGAAGTCGCTGAGTTATTCTGACTGATCCTCTCTGACAACACAATACTGCCCACCTCATTTTATGCTGGTGGGTCGGCCTCTTGTGGCCGGCCACGTTGGTCTCGCGGTTCTAGGCGCTCAGTCCGGAATCGCGCGACTGCTACGGTCGCTGGTTCGAATCCTGCCTCGGGCATGGATGTGTGTGCTGTCCTTAGGTTAGTTAGGTTTAAGTAGTTCTAAGTTCTAGGGGACTGATGACCACAGATGTTAAGTCCCATAGTGCTCAGAGCCATTTGAACCATTCGGCCTCTTGTGACATCTAGTAGTCAGTTCCCCGTTACATGGGAGAGACTGGATGCTTTCGATTAGATAATGTACTTATCGTGTTTGGCACTTCATGAATCTTCAATTGCATTTTAAAGCAAATTCCGCTAAACGTTCAACAAAATTCTTGAAAACTGAAGCTTACGTGCAAGTACTGAAGTTGAAAATACCTGCAGAATTCATTTTGCTTCATAGTTTGCGTTAACAGGCAACAGTTAACTTATAAAACTAGCAGAAATATATTTACATTATTGAACGTCAGTTTAAATCTTATGAAAGAGTGCTGCATGGAAATGAAGATCTGCTGAATTTACGAGGGTCACTCCAAAAGAAATGCACATAATTTGTGAAAAATTATGTTTTCATTCTGCATGTGTGGAAGTTTTACAGTGTGTAGATACATCCTTCCCTCTTGTTTTCAAACTTAGTTCAACCTGTTCCCGTGAGTGGCGCCGTCACAGCATGTCTACAAGATAGCTGCTACACTTGATGTTCGTCAGAAGCAATGTGCTCTCATAGAATTCCTGTGCTGTGAAAACGAGACAGTGGGAAACCTCTACAACTGTTTGAAAAAGTTGTATGGAGATGCTGCTGTCGATCGCAGTACAGTTAGTCGGTGGGCAAGCAGGTTACGTCATGAAAGCGGGCACGGCAATATTGGGGATTGTCCTCGCAGCGGCAGGCCTCGTACTGCACACACTCCAGGCAATGTGCAGAGAGTTAACGAATTGGTGACTGCTGACAGACGCATCACAGTGAACGAATTGTCACGCTACGATGGGATAGGGGAAGGAAGTGTTTGCAGAACACTGAAAGTGTTGGCGTTAAAACAGGTTTGTGCCAGGTGGGTTCCCAGATGTTGACAGTGGCTCACAAAGAAACAAGAAAAACGGTATGCAGCGAACTTTTGGAACAGTACTAGAATGGTGGAGATGAATTTCTAGGAAGAATTGTGGCAGGTGATGAAACATGACTCCATCATTTTTCACCAGAGACGAAGAGACAATCAATGGAGTGCCATAATGCAAACTCACCCAATAAAAAAAAAAAAAAAAATCAAAACCACACCTTCTGCTGGAAAAGATATCGCTAAGCTGTTTTTCGATTCCGAAGGACTCTTGCTTGTGGACATCATAAATTCCGATGCATATGTGACGACACTGAAGAAACTTCAAGCACGACTGAGTAGTGTTCGACCGCATCGGTAAAAGCAGGATGTTTTGCTGTTGCACGACAATGCACGGCAACATGTCAGTTAAAAAACCATGGAAGCGATCACAAAACTCGGATGGACAACACTGAAACACCCGCCTTAGAGCCTTGACCTGGCTCCATGTGACTATCATCTCTTTGGGAAACTGAAAGACTCTCTTTGTGGAACAAGGTTTGAAGATGATGACTCCCTTGTGCACACTGCCAAACAGTGGCTCCATCAGGTTGGTCCAGAATTTTATCGTGCGGGTATACAGGCGCTGGTTCCAAGATGGCGTAAGGCAGTTGAGAGGGATGGATTACTATGTGGGGAAATGAAAATATTGTTCGTAAAGGATATATCTACACACTGTAAAACTTTCAAACATGTAGAATAACAGATGGATTAAAAAAAATAGTGTGCATTTCTTTTGGAGAGACCCTCGTAATTAAACGGTACGAAGAAATTCACATTTAAACCTGAATGTTCAGCACTATGCTTCATACAACAGGTGAACCAGAGTAAGCGTTAATATGCTGTTTGTCTGCTTCCGCAGCCCGTGTCTGGGTGTAGAACCAGTCCTTGTTGTCAATTAACTATTCAGAATGAATAGAACCGACGTTTTCACCACAACTGCAGTAGCATTCCCCTGGATCTACTGACTTCCACGTCATACCGTAAAATAACTGTCTCTGGCGAAAACAATCAGCGTTACATCAACGATAGCAGTGGTTGAAGCGTCTGTTTCTTTTATCCAGAGATAATTATTTTCCAATATGATTCTGCTCCTTAACCAGAAAACTTTTATATAAACAACTTTTATATTAATAGTTATAATGTTGTTACAGGTATTATTTGTGTGTCTGGAGTATAGTACATGTATGTGGATGAGTTATCTTCGCTGGTAATGTCCATAGCGATGTGAAGACTCGCGTCGTCGTCTCGAGATGTGTATTTCTTAATGGCTAGAATTTTGTAGGTGGTGGTGGTGGTTAGTGTTTAACGTCCCGTCGACAACGAGGTCATTAGAGACGGAGCGCAAGCTCGGGTTAGGGAAGGATTGGGAAGGAAATCGGCCGTGCCCTTTCAAAGGAGCCATCCCGGCATTTGCCTGAAACGATTTAGGGAAATCACGGAAAACCTAAATCAGAATGGCCGGAGACGGGATTGAACCGTCGTCCTCCCGAATGCTAGAATTTTGTACGAATGTTACTTCGTACTTGGCTATATTCAAGGCGTATCAGGTATATTTACTAGAGTAGGATTCCTGGTTACCTTGTTCATGTTTCAGTGCGTCCAATATATATAGCAACATTTCACTGTACTTCTATTGGAATAGGCTTGTGTTACGTCGCCATTACCGCGCTTAATACTTGTACTGTCTGTGTGGTGTGAACCAGGGTTTCAATTATACTGGCTACCTCCGCATTTTTCGTCGATAACTTCCTGCTCCGGCATTTTCTTAGATTTTCCATCCTTGCTCTTATATAGTGTACCTATGCGTTATGTCGGTTATTATCGCGATGGGTTTGAACACAAAGTGATAATTGGAGGTACGATAATCAGTGTCCCATGGTCAAGAAATAAGTCAATTCGAGACACTGCATTCCCAATGATTACAGTCAACCTACGATCATTTAAACCCTCTTTCACAATAGAGAATTCCCTCCCTAGGCCCGACTAGACGCCTCCTGAGACGCGGCAAGGTAGGAGTAGGCAAAATGCAACATGGAATAACAATATTAATCTGCTGATAGTAAACTGCAGGAGCGTCTATAGAAAGGTCCCAGGACCGCTCTCATTAATAAACGGTCACAATGCCCACATAATACTAGGGACAGAAAGATGGCTGTAAACAGTAATGAAATCTTAAACTCAGATTGGAATGTATACCGCAGAGACAGGATGGTCAGTGAAGGGGGAGGCGTATTTATAGCGATAAGAAGTGCAATTGTATGGAAGGAAATTGACGGAGATCCGAAATGTGAAATAATTTGGGTGAAGGTCACGGTTAAAGCAGGCTCAGACATGGTAATTGGATGTCTCTATAGGCCCCCTGGATCAGCAGCTGTTATGGATTAGTACCTGAAGGATAATTTGGAAAATATTTCGAGTAGATTTCGCCACCATGTTATAGTTCTGGGTGGAGATTTTAATTTGCCGGATATAGACTGGGAGGCTCAAACGTTCATAACGGGTGGCAGGGACAAAGAATCCAGTGAAATTTTTTAAGTGCTTTATCTGAAAACTACCTTGAGCAGTAAAACAGAGAACCGACTCGTGGCGATAACATATTAGACCTTCTGGTGACAAAAAGACCCGAACTATTTGAAACAGTTAACACAGAACAGGGAATCAGCGATCATAAAGGTTACTGCATCGGTGATTTGAGCCGTAAATAGAAATATTAAAAAAGGTAGGAAGATTTTTCTTTTAGGAAAAGTGACAAAAAGCAGATTTCAGAGTACTTGATGGCTCAAGTACAGATAGTGTTGAGGATCAGTGGACAAAGTTCAAAACCATCGTACAATATGCGGTTAGACGAGTATGTGCCAAGCAAGGTCGTAAGAGATGGAAAAGAGCCACCGTGGTACAACAAACGAGTTAGAAAACTGCTGCGGAAGCAAAGGGAACTTCACAGCAAACATAAACATAGCCAAAGCCTTGCAAACAAACAAAAATTACGCGAAGCGAAATGTAGTGTGAGGAGGGCTATGCGAGAGGCGTTCAATGAATTCGAAAGTAAAGTTCTATGTACTGACTTGGCAGAAAATCCTAAGAAATTTTGGTCTTATGTCAAAGCGGTAGGTGGATCAAAACAAAATGTCCAGACACTCTGTGAGCAAAATAGTACTGAAACAGAGGATGACAGACTGAAGGCCGAAATACTAAATGTCTTTTTCCAAAGCTGTTTCACAGAGAAAGACTGTACTGTAGTTCCTTCTCTAGATTGTCGCACAGATGACAAAATGGTAGACATCGAAATAGACGACAGAGGGATAGAGAAACAATTAAAATCGCTCAAAACAGGAAAGGCCGCTGGACCTGATGGGGTACCAGTTCGATTTTACACAGAAAACGCGAAGAAACTTGCCCCCCTTCTTGCAGCGGTGTACCGTAGGTCTCTAGAAGAGCGTAGCGTTCCAAAGGATTGGAAAAGGGCACAGGTCTTCCCCGTTTTCAAGAAGGGACGTCGAACAGATGTGCAGAACTATAGACCTATATCTCTAACGTCTATCAGTTGTAGAATTTTGGAACACGCATTATGTTCGAATATAATGACTTTTCTGGAGACTAGAAATCTACTCTGTAGGAATCAGGATGGGTTTCGCAAAAGACGAATGTGTGAAACGCAGCTCGCGCTATTAGTCCACGAGACTCAGAGGGCCATAGGCACGGGTTCCCAGGTAGATGCCGTGTTTCCTGACTTCCGCAAGGCGTTCGATACAGTTCCCCACAGTCGTTTAATGAACAAAGTAAGAGCATATGGACTATCAGACCAGTTGTGTGATTGGATTAAAGTGTTTCTAGATAACAGAACGCAGCATGTCATTCTAAATGGAGAGAAGTCTTCCGAAGTAAGAGTGATTTCAGGTGTGCCGCAGGTGAGTGTCGTAGGACGGTTGCTATTCTCTATATACATAAATGACCTTGTGGATGACCTCGGAAGTTCACTGATGCTTTTTGCGGATAATGATGTGGTATATCGAGAGGTTGTAACAATGGAAAATTGTACTGAAATGCAGGGAGATCTGCAGCGAATGGACGCATGGTGCAGGGAATGGCAATTCAATCGCAATGTAGACAAGTGTAATGTGCTGCGAATACATAGAAAGATAGATCCCTTGTCATTTAGCTACAATGTAGCAGATCAGCAACTGGAAGCAGTTAATTCCATAAATTATCTGGGAGTAGTCATGAGGAGTGATTTAAAATGGAATGATCATATAAAGTTGATCGTCGGGAAAGCAGATGCCAGACTGAGATTCATTGGAAGAATCCTAAGGAAATGCAATCCGAAAACAAAGGAAGTAGGTTACAGTACACTTTTTCGCCCACTGCTTGAATACTGCTCAGCAGAGTGGGATCCGTACCAGATAGGGTTGATAGAAGAGATAGAGAAGATCAGACGGAGAGCAGCGCGCTTCGTTACAGGATCATTTAGTAATCGTGAAAGCTTTTCGGAGATGATAGATAAACTCCAGTGGAAGACTCTGCAGGAGAGACGCTCAGTAGCTCGGTACAGGCTTTTGTTGAAGTCGGTCGCAGGTTCGAATCCTGCCTCGGCATAGATGTGTGTGATGTCCTTAGGCTAGTTAGGTTTAATTAGTTCTAAGTTCTAGGCGACTGTTGACCTCAGAAATTAAGTCGCATAGTGCTCAGAGCCATTTGAATTATTTTTGTTGAAGTTTCGAGAACATACCTTCACCGAGGAGTCGAGCAGTATGTTGCTCCCTCCTACGTATATCTCGCGAAGAGACCATGAGGATAAAATCAGAGAGATTAGAGCCCACACAGTGGCATACCGACAGTCCTTTCCACGAACGATACGAGACTGGAATAGAAGGGAGAACCGATAGAGGTACTCAAGGTACCCTCCACCACACACCATCAGGTGGCTTGTGGAGTATGGACGTAGATGAACATGTCTAGGTACGTCGTTTCTGTGTCAGTCTCCTCAGGTAGTAGAATGGTCCAGTTATCTTGTCGCATGTGAGACCACACAAAACAGTCCCTGAGAGTCGACCTCGCACCTTTTTCTTGATACTCTGTAGAGTCTGTGATTCTCAAATGCGTACGTTATGTTTATTTACAGTTCCAGACACTTGGGGACTGATCAGGAACTATTACACTTAACAAGAAAGCAGGATTCCAGTTAATTCGTTTAAGCATTTCACATGCAAAAGCCATGTTGCCATTGCTTCTCGTCTGGCATTATGGGTTGCAGAATCTGCACCTAGTGTAATGCAGATACAACCGTTTTTTGAAGACCTTGTTAATAGTTATACGTGGCATCCGAAGTTCCTGCGAAACCTGACGAATTAATCTGCGTAGACTTCGTTTCGAGGGACAACAGAAACTTACTCTTTAGAAACACATCGACCCCTTGCATGCCACTTCAGAACGTTGCCAGTGGCTGTTTCCACTTTCTTGTAAACAGAACGAACCTGCCCTTGGACCATAAGAATGGGTTTAAACTCCGCATACCAAAGCACAATATGTGCCTTCTACCCTCAACTGACAACATGTTCGCCTGGACATGTGACAATGAGAAAACGATAACGCACGAAACGTAGATATAACCTGGGCAGAAACTTCGGGTCGTTCTGCACGCAAAGGGCAAATCAGACCTGAAACAAAGGAAAATTCATTATGTATATATTGCCTGAAAAATAGGGCATTTCTGTGTAGCCAACCGATGTTACAGAACATTATAACAAAGAAATCTCTTCGAATCAGCTACTTCGAAGACGACGTGCGTTCTTTGCCAGAGCAATTTATTGTTTTTGAGACACAAATGAAGACTGTATCTTCACTGAGGATGCACCTGTATCTGTTAGCTGCAGGTTTTCTCGTTCTTTGGTTGTGTCTGATGTGGTGGGTCCTGTTTACTTCCTTACTGGTAGTTCACATTATGTAGTCTGCTCTTAGAGAGTACTGAATAAAAAATTAATAGTCAAATGAATCAACAAATATTACAAGAAGTTATATACCGGTAAATGATTTGGTCTTTTGTAGGTACCAAAAAGTTTTCATTTTATTGACGTACATACATTTAGTGAAATTAAGCTTGAGTCTTCCTTGTACAAGCAGGAAGCACCACCTGCCATCAGAGGCGCGGTTCTGGGTTGGTGTCCGAGCCCAGTACACAAACTGAATCAGCAAGGAAGGGCGAAAGCAAGAAGGCTACTATTATACTGTGTACTGTTGGAAGACACTACGTACTCTCACCAGGAAGGAATAACAAAACTAGGGTTCAATAACCTATCGAAGAACTAGACCAGGATTGTCTCTTTCGAAGAACGACCCTGATATTCATCTAAATTACCTGAAGGAGACAACAGGTGTGGCACATCGAGGCACATTTTTCTGCCGCGAACGTCTGCCGCTGATTTGACCTTGAAGAGCTGCTAAAAATGGTGGTTGGAGATTAGGGGATTGATGGCGGAGGACAGTGGAGGGGGACGGGGCTCATAGGCAGCAGGAAGGGGGCAGCAGGGGTTCACGTAAACATCGTAGAGCACACAAGAGCTGCGTGAGTGTAATATCAGATTACATCGGCAAATTGTGTCAGGCACATGCATGTACAATCACGTCCACACATTCGTTATTCAAGAAACCGACATCACCTTATGCACTTCTGTGCCTATTCATTTACATGTTTGTGAAAAGTTTGGTAATAACTTTTAAATTAAAAAAATATTTCAGATGTTTGACTTATTTCTTATCCTTGGGAGCCTTTACAATTACTATTTGTAGAAGGAACGTTAGTATATCTTTATTCTTCCTAAATATGTATTACATTTTCATTCATGGTTCTCTGGATACTTACCAATTTATACTCATCCACAGAGATAGAAGTTGCAAGATTTTCTTTGTCTTGATAAGACATTTGATGTTTCACAGCTGAAATAGTTGAATAAATCCTTTTACAACCACTTTTACGACTTATGTGTTCGTTAATCTATTTCGAGAGATTCATTCTCAAATGTTACGGGGTTGTCTCGTGAAATGATCCTTGTAACATTTTATTGTGAGATTGAAGATGTCAAATCTTATCACGAAAATAAAGGTACCAGAAAAGTCATAATTCTGTCTGCAGAAGAATATACTCAGTTCATTCCTGGGAGGGGAAATGTTGTCTGAAGTGTAGGCCTGCCACAGTGATGGATGTTTTGCGTCTGAATGACTACAATGTATGGTTACAGATAAGACTAGCATTTTCTGCTTGAAGTCAATATTAACAGCATAATAGGATAGTAATAAATACTGTATGTTAATAAATATGAAACTTCACACAGCAGATGCATAAGATATATCAATTTATGCTTTGTCTCTATTTCTGTGTCCGCCCTGATAGCTGAGTGGTCAGCGTGATGGATTGCCGTCCTACAGGCCCGGGTTCAATTCCCGGCTGTGTCAGGGATTTTCTCCGCTCAGGGACTGGGTGTTGTGTTGTCTTCATCGTCAATTCATCCCATCCGGCGCGCAGGTCGCCCAATGTGGCGTCGAATGTGATAGGACCTGCACCAAGGCGACCGGAGCTGCCCCGTAAGGGGCTTTACTAAAAGACTCTGGCTCAAAAGTGGGGATGCAGCTACCTCATTCTTCCACGCTGAGAAACTTCAAAAGTTTTTCCAAAAATTTTGGCACGCGAACATATGTATACCATTTTTTAAATAAAACTCACCTCTCACTCCCTTAATCTCCCCTAACTGTATCTCGCTCACACCCACTAGTCCATCGTTGAAAATCTCTCATACCCATATACCCCCAAGTGCCCATTCCCACTCACTGATTGAGCCTAACTCATTGCCATTGTCTCTTTGTGTCTCTCCGCCACCGTCTCGTATCTCACAGCCACTGTCTCCTTCGTTCTATCCTATTAATACTGTCTCCTCTCACTTTCACTATCTCCCCCTTTCTCCTACTACTTCTACCTCATTCATTCCTTTCCACTGTTTCTGTTGCTTCTAACTATTACTATACCTCTCTCCTCGTTGTCATTGTCATAGATTCTGTCTCTCATTATCAATGGCTCGCAGCCACATCCACTTTCTCCTTCTCTTTATTCGTCTCCCATTGGCACTGTCTCCTTCACTTTTCCTATTACTCTTCTGTTGCTGCCGACTATCTTCAACTGCCACTGTGTCCCTCCCTTTCTCCAACACTGCCATTGTCTCTTTCCCTCTTTCTGTACCATAGCCACTGTCACCTATCTTCCAGTATTCGCTACCTTTCTGTCACTTTCCTTCTACCACTGGCTCCCTCTCTCTCTCCGCATAGAAAGCACGATTATGTCCACAAGCCAAAACTTTAGCGACAAATTTTAAACATGCTGGGGAAGGTACAATGAGATAGCTTTCGATAGATAGTAGAATGTTCGCTTTTTTCAGCTCCGAAAGGAATTTTTTTCCGCTGCTTCCCTTCTTTTCCCTGCTACAGCAGGGCATGTCATTCATACAAAAAGAAGTTTGTGAATCAGTGAAATTTTTATGGTTTGCTTATGGGGAATTGAAACAAAGCAGAACTAAATACTTTTCTACCTCAGGCCGGATTTTGGGTGCACAAAAATTCTGCATGTTCTTTCCAGAATTCTTCTCACCATAAGGGAGACACTTTCAGCATATCTCTCCGTGTTACGTTGCTTTATAAACTACGTTTTCGCCTTAAGTTGGATTTTACGTGCGTATTTTATGTGTAAAAATTTTGAACATCCGTATCTCGAAAAACAGGTAAAGAAATGAAGAAAAATTTCAATGGTGTTTGAGGTTGGGATTTTAGGAATGTATCTTAAAAGTTACAGCAATTTGCTGTATATTGCCGTCTTGGAAAACGCGGCCCGGATTTTGTACCCAGAAACAATGTTTCTTGGGTTTTCTTATGAACCGCCCATGAACTAAATGGTATCCCCATAAGCCCCTCTAGCTGCACCGTAGATCACATCTAACGCAAGGAGACCAAACCGATTTGCTCCATTTGGTTAAGCTGGAGTAAGACGATACTTCTTTTGGTTACAAATGGACCATAGCCCAAGGACTATCCAAAACACTTGCGCCAACATTTCTATCGCCAACAGAGTCCCGAGGTATGAGAGACGGAAAAATCCTATTCTTATACGCGGCGTTTTGGAACATAATGGGTAGCGTATGCTGTCGCATTTTTACCGATTATGAAGACAAGAGGTTTCCCACATACGAGGTATGGTTACTACTAGATGGTTTAAATGGAAGAAAGGAATAGCGGTAAATCTAGTAAAAGGCTAATTAATGCTGTACCACTACCTGCTGCGGGATACCACTGTGAAAACTTGTATAACACAAATTTCTCCTTAGAGGGTGTGTTGATTGGTATCCGCCATTGCAAATGCAGCTTGGTGTTACCATCGTGGCCGTCAACTGTTTGACGACGCAACAACTGAAATGACTCTGATAAATTGCATAGTTTGCACTTGATAGTCATTTCAGTAATTTGTGTTATGTGGTTTTCACTGAGGTGGGAAAAGTGCATTATTATTAAGTAATTCGCTTTTTGAGGTTTGTTTGGAAAACACATGACAAGAGGAAAAAAAGAAAATTTCGGTATAATTTAAGTCATCAGTGGTGATGGTTAGATACTGGATGAAAGTGATCGAAAATCTGTTTGTAGGAGTCTGTAAGTATGTTGATGGGAGCGACAAATAATATTTCACACGATAACTTTATGATAAACTGCTGGGGGCTCTACGGCTGCCGCGATTTCTGGCAAGAACCGGGTATGCCTTTTGACTTCAAAGGAATTGGGATATCCGAAGAACTTCTTGCGTCGTGTTGTCAACATCGATGAAATCATAATTATAACCCTGGAAATCAAACTGTAATAGAAACAATGGGTTGTGTCCACTGAATTTCCACCAAAGATAAGGGCCAGAAATTTGTGGCAGCAATTTTTTTTGGGATGAAAAGTGTGTCGCACTCATACATTTCTTACAAAAAGTAAAAACAATCGCTGTATACTACTACAGTGCGATATCTTTCATTTCCCGCATGAAACTGAACGAAACGTGGCGCATTTGGCTAAGGACAGTACGACACTGAACCAACACATTTATATCGATCTGTTACTGCAAAACTGCGTGAAATGCATTATGGGTTGCCGCTATATCGGCGTATTCGCCCAATATGACTTCCTCAGATTCCTTCGTGTTCCCAAAATGAAATGGCTTCAGATAATGAATGCTCAAATGACGAAGTCATCGTCCTGTCATAGGAGTGTTTCGGAGAACTTGACAGTTGCTATTTTATGGGAGAAGTGAGTACCTCTAAAAGCTGACATTGCTTACAACTAATCACTTGCTCCCAAGGAATTTATTTATTTCATCCACCGCAAATAACACTTCAAATTTTGGAACAAATGTGAGGCACGTATGTGGTCGACTCTGAGAACTCTGAGACAGAGGATGGACCAAAGTTTGTCTTAACATATCAGACATTGGCTCGACGCTCATTGCACGAAGGTGTATGATGGTAGGTGGAACAGCGTCGTTATGATCACGGTATTGGCACATACAAAACGGTTTTTTTGAAAACACTTCTTTCTCTAAACGCGTATAACACTGCGCTAAGAGTTTTATACCTGGCTCTTGACTATCTTGTTTGTTTTCCAAAACCTTCGCAGCGTCCTAACGTTTTTTTACTGTATCCAAGTACTGCTGTGTCATTTCCTCATGGACCTCAACATGCAGAAACACATACAATCTTTATGACTTTAATAACAATCTTGTGGCTGCGGTTTTGTGTATACTATTACATGGCCTATAGATACACCTGATTGAAGATAATGCAGCCTTATCATTATGTCTGAACTTTCTTTAAGAATTTCATCTCATGAGATTTGGTGTTCGGCCGTGGGAAAGACCCTTGCGATGTGGTTTTCGGCCGCGTTACAGTACTGCCGCGCATTTTAGCTACTGTGGTGCTGTGCTCCTCAAGGTCTTGTGCGCCATGGTGTTGAATAACTACCTCTCCCTGATGTTAGGATGGATTGTCTACAGTATACTCAATTGTTCAATTGTAGACGGAATTCCACAGGAAAACTTGCTCGAGACGCAGCTACAGAAATTTTGCACTTCAGAATTTCCATTGGAAGAACAAGTGCACCTCGAATTTTACGCCGACGATAGACGCTTTACTCACTTATTATGAACGTGGTACACCTGTGTCGCTGCCGGAGTGTGACATTCCGAAATTTTAGACGGAAGACAGAGCATCTGTAACTTAATGCAGCAAAATACAGGTGGTCAGCACGTGTAGGTGACGGCTGCCAGTCGACATCCGACCGATGACTCCTGTTTGCTGGACGAAATTGTCGTTATATCTCGGAGTGGAGATGGTCAGACGTCCGACTCAGCGTTCACATCTCTGGAACCCGTCGTCCACGAACTGCAGTGACCAGTACTGCAGCAGCTGGCAGTGGTGTGAAGTAATGCCACCTCCAGCCACTTTCAGCGAATCCTGTAAGTAGGCAGTTTAGGTTTTTTTATTGGCAACGCCACGTAGCGCTCTGTATGAAAATCACTGGCTGTGCTGTGAGCAGTCTGTGGCTGGTTGGCATTGTTGTAATAGTCTGTGGCTGGTTGGCATTGTTGTAATATTCGCTATTGTAATGTTGGGCAGTTGGCTGTTAACAGCGCGTAGCGTTGCGCATTTGGAGGTGAGCCGCCAGCAGTGGTGGATGTGGGGAGAGAGATGGCGGAATTTTGAGAGCGGATGATCTGGACATGTGTCCATCAGAGACAGTAAATTTCTAAGACTAGTTGTCATGAACTGATGTATATATATTTATATATATTATGATTTTTGAACACTATTAAGGAAAATACATTGTTTGTTCCCTATCAAAATCTTTCATTTGCTAAGTATGCCTATAAGTAGTTAGTGCCTTCAATAGTTGGAATCTTTTATTTAGCTGGCAGTAGTGGCGCTCGCTGTATTGCAGTAGTTCGAGTAACGAAGATTTTTGTGAGGTAAGTGATTCATGAAAGGTATAGGTTATTGTTAGTCAAGGCCATTCTTTTCTAGGGATTATTGACAGTCAGATTGCGTTGCGCTAAAAATATTGTGTGTCAGTTCAGTGTTGATCAGAATAAGTAAAGAGCGAAATGTCTGAGTACGTTCAGTTCTGCTCAGCTGTTTAAAAATCAAATAATGTAAAAGGTTTATCAGCACAAATTTTTCTAAGGGGACGTTTCAATCCTTGACGTTCAAAATTGCGCTCTGAATCGGGATCTCGACTTTCTAGGGAGCTTTCCAGTGACATGTTACACGATCTCAACTGTTACTGTAGGAAAACTTTCACAAACTGGGCTCAGTCAGGGTGACCTGACCATGTGCACCACTAGCATCAAAGTTGGAAGCAGGAGAATAATAGATTAACTAATTTAAAGAGGGAAAGATATGAAAACAGAAAAAAAAGTTACGTGACTAAACACAAACAAAAGTTCATTTTTTTAATTATTTAAAATTTTAATAATCTAGAATGTCGAAAAGTATGAACTAGCCAGAGTAGGCGAGCGAAGACAGTCCTGAAGCCAGTTATTCGTTATATTTTAATAATTTTAATGTAGGCAAGGCGGGAGGCTAGTAAGGAATTGAACCTTTGAACTCAGCATTTAGACTACCTTCATGACACCAGGAATCAGTCAGTCACCGCATCTCATGCGTCAACTCTGTTGTACACATGTTTACCACAAGGATCTGGTAGCCCACCAGGGAGTCTTTTGTTCGTTCCTCATTGTGACTTACACTTTACCGTGTTGCCTCTCTTACAGATTACAAGAATGGACTGTATAGCTTCATCCTCGATACGTATAAGCTGAATGTCAACGCCCGTCCTCACACAGGCTTAGCCAGCAAGGCGCTCATGAGCCCATTTGGTTGGAATGTTTCGAATCCCCCTCCCAACTCACCCCCACCCCTACTCCCTGACTTGGCGCTTCCATATTATCATCTTTTCACCTTCCTGAAGGCAAATATGAGTGGAATTAAAGTTTAAACCGACGAGGAGGTGCAGATGAAGGTTCGGAGGTGGGTGTAGGAGGTGGCGGGAGAGTTCTTCGAGGAGAGCATAAAGAAGCCAGTGTCCCGCCACGAGTATTTCCAAACAGCATGCGTCGAAACAAGTAGATCTACCCTGCATTATGTTCCTGTATCGGTCCCATTTTCATATCCATTACCGTAATTTCTTCCCATAGATCTAAGATCAGTGACCTTTAGCCACACAATGCACTGTGTGAGGCACCGGAAAAAGGTCACTCAAAACATGTCTGGTATGAGTAGCTTTGTAGATCAGCTGTTTTCGCTGAACTACGGCGAACAATGCCGACAATTTTTTAACATTGCTTTAACGTTTATAACTGTCAAAGTATCACACTGCCTTTTTGTAAAGGAATTTATATACCTTTTTCCTGAAGCAAGGGTCTGCGAAGAGGACATTAGCGACATAACATGCACGGAAACTGAACACGCAGTAAGAAGACAACAGAACCGCATACCATCCGCCTTCAGGAATACAGGTCCTACAGACATCTCCCTACTGTTTCAAATGCAATCAACTATTTAAATCAGGTTTACTTTGTTTATTTACCTGTGCACTTGAAACCCACCAGTCTTTCCTCCGCTTTTGAAGGTACTCAGACTTTTCAACGGGTACAACAGCTGTAGAAGTGGATGTGGTTTTTGTTTATGGCGAGTATCGCCAACATTTAGGTGAATTGTGAAGGTGTAAGCGAGAATGTGTTCTGCTCCTGCCAAGCCCTTACAACCTGGCTTTGCTAATTCTATCAAAAAATTAAAGAAACTGAGTCTGTGGAAAATAAAATACACCCACAAAAAGGGACAGCAGCTGATGAAAGAAATGCAGCTAAATTTGTAGTGGAAGTATCATAAAATCTACACCTGCGAATATTTCGCTTGATTTACAGCTTCCTGTAAAAGACTTTCAGAATAGGTTACAGATCTGCAGAGACTGTAGGTGAGTTGATTTTTGCGCGCTAGAGTTTGTTTACAGAAGAAGCATCCTTTACAAACCATGCACATCAATTTTCGCGGTATGCACTACTAGCCACTTACAAATCCACGCTGATAGAAAACAACATTGATCTGTCAATGTGCAGGACGGGCTTTCCAAGAATCACATCAATGATTCCTGTTTTAGGTAAGGGACTCCAAGTATTCACGACTATCTACGGATACATTGAGATCTGCTTCTGTAATTATTGGAAGACCGCCTTCCTGGTCATAATGTGGCCTCCACGCTATCATCTAGACTGATGTTCCTATCAATCAGCATAGATAATGACAGCCGTTGTTAGCAAAACGTTTGGAGGTCGTTGGATCAGTCGTTTGAGAGACACAAAATGACCTGCTCTCTCACCAGACCAAATAGATCTGGACTTTGATGTGGAGAGAAAATTAAAACTGGCGCTTCTGAAATACCCGTGATTAAATTTTTTACTCTTAGTGATTGAATATTGTAGGAGCCTAACCTTTTATTTTAATGACTGTTACCTACTACATAAGAGCTGATCAGTTTTAACTGGTAGGGGAGCTGTTTCAGTCGGATTTTGGCTGGTCAGTAATATTGTATTGAAGGAATAGAGGTTTCTGTAAACAAGTTTGCACTAAATAAGGCAATATATTACCATCAAACAGAATAGTAGACAGTCACCATCTTCATCATACATGTCTATTAATGTCTATGATACACACTGCAATCCACTGGTCGATGTGGTAGATGAGAATGCGTAACATCAGCACTCCATCTTTACAATCTCTTTTAGTGATATTTACTTCATCGTTAGTCAGTGTAATTCTTACATGTTACTTAGTGTCAGTCCATGGCGATGGGCAGTGGGGAAGAGAGAGAGAGAGAGAGAGAGAGAGAGAGAGAGAGAGAGAGAGAGACGCTCAGCAATATGATAAGCCTCATCTTGCTACGCCATTACACAACACCTCAGTTGACTGCTACTTGCGGATCCCTTACACTCTACAAGTAAACATAGACAACTCCTGAAGGCATTAAATTCTGTGTAACACGCACTTGTGCTGTGCTGCACCAAACTGAAATTCAGTGTGCAGCATTGTCCGACCGAACCCGCTTTATCGCTTGTACCAATGCTCAGCCTCAAGATATTGAGCACTTTATATGACAGTCTTTAGAACGAACACAAGAGCCGAACCTGAGTTATGTGTCCACATACATTTGGTGCAGTATGGCACACGGTTCTGCAACTTCCTCCTAGTGATGGGACAGGTATTAGTGGCGCTTTTAACTTATTACTGTTCGATCAAGTACCATGCATGTTAGGCCATCGAAGTCCTCTCAAAAGGCTCTGCCTATGCTACAGAAGAAATGCATAGTTCCATGAAAAAGTCGGTGTTATAATTTGGCAACTATAAGCATTAAAAGTTACATGAATATATGAGAAAATTTGCCACATTGGTAGCTGCTGCACCCAATACTTCTCTAAAAATTTCGATTTTAATTTGGGCTTAAATATAATAGCGTAATGTTGTGTACATAGTTCCGCATAGTCAGCACGTACACAACTTTCCCACTAAAGCGCGCCCCGCTAAGCACAACAGCGCAGGCGCAGCGCTCGTCCGTCTCCGAACTACGAGATGGTGCTGCCATAGAGACGGACCAAATTCTGCTTCCGCCGATCCGCGTATTAATATGTAACGCAGCCAATGAGATTGCTGCTAACGTAGAACCTTTTCTCCTCGCGGATCACACTCGAACAGTGATACATGAACGTGCGAGGTATTATAACGAGTGTACACACCTCTGATTAGTCAGTCAGCATTTGTCTGCACTAGTCTGTACCAGTCAACATTTGTCTGCAACAGTCTGTACGAGTTCTACATTTGTCTGTACCAGTCTATAGTCAAGTTTCAGTCTGCACCTAATAAGCTGACCATGTTCTTGTACATAGCCATGAAGAT
Organism: Schistocerca cancellata; assembly: GCF_023864275.1. NCBI lineage: Eukaryota > Metazoa > Arthropoda > Insecta > Orthoptera > Acrididae > Schistocerca > Schistocerca cancellata. The sequence goes on from NW_026047104.1 coordinate 116,920, forward strand.
AAATGAATAGACACTTTTGTCAACTATCAGAGATATATGTGAGAATATGATTAACGTACCAATAACAAAGGAACTTGAGATTGTCAATTGTAAATAGCATCCAGAACCAAGTTAAGTGATTTTTATGCTTGTTATTATTTTAATAAATGTGTGTGAAAATTAATCAAGTTCTGTTTAAAGTTGGTCACCGTCAATCTGCTACTCTAAGCGTGCAAGTGGCGTTTCTATCGTCTGACCTAACGGCAGAAGATAAACACGCCACGATAAGACCACGAGACATATTGCTGACACTCGCCTACTTCGTTAGAGCGACAAGTCAAATAATCTGATGGTGTGTGTACTGAGGGTCCTACAGTACGTACACCACACGTAAATATGCACGACATATGGAGAGCTGCGTGTTACTGACGCACTCTCTAAAGAAGCTGATGAATCAATGACAGGGCAGAAAGATACGATTAGATTACCTGAAGACATGAACGTGAGGAACAGGGTGCTGTAGGTGGTCACGAAGGAGACGAAAGCCGCGACGAGCCGCAGGTCCAGCGTGAGCACTCCCAGCAGGTTGACCACTGGGCGTCCAGAGGACACCTGCCGCGCCAGCAGCCGCAGCTCGCGGTGGGCGGCGCCGCCCACACGCCGCCCTCCCAGCTGCAGCTGCGAGCACAGCCGCAGCGTGACGCCGGCTTCGGTCGCTGTCCAGTGGCCAGGCAGCAGCAGCAGGGCTAGCGTGCTCACTTTGAATGTCAGTCCAATCCCCGACATCTTAATGATTTCCTCGAATGTCGTCCCTGGCGATGACAGTTTGCGAAGTACGAAATAAATCTTTGCTACAGTTCTCAGCGCGAGCATTGCAAAGTTTAACACTAACACGCTGGTATGGATGGAGGTAACCAACAGTGACAATTCACAGAGTGCTGCATAGGCCCGCCTGAGCGATCGCAAGTAGGACGCTTTGCAACATGCGCTTTGGCTGTTCACTTGTGACGCCCGTCTTGTTACCGAGCCTTTCTTGCAAGGTGTCCCACAAACTTCGTTTCGCATGTTGAGGAGGCAAATGTTTAGGAGCGAAACTCTTTGCCTGATAATGAGCTGCAAGTCCATGTATTTCAAAATAACTAGTATACCAGCTCCCAAGCTGTTCAGACTAAATATTGCCGCTACAACAGCACCCCAACCAACACGAGTACGAAAAGGTCCAGTGAGAAATAGACAAAACCAGAGAAACAATAAAAACAGTTGCAGTTTGACGAACCGTTTCTGGTTTGTCTTTTCCGACCCAACATGGACCATCAGAACTCTGTCACATAACGTTAGCAACCGTAATATTTCCATGTATTTGTGTGTATTGCATAAAATATCTGTAACTATTGCAGTAAAAGATAAGATTGATTGGGTATTGTGAAGCACCTATAACTGCAACATAGTTTACTGCAGAGAATGTGTTTATCACAAAAAATATGAAAGCAGATATCAGCTGCAGAATAATAGCGAGTATTAGGATGGCAATATCCGATCTGGGCTGCTTGAGCGATGTGGTCCTCACATCTACAGTGAATGGCGTGAGCCCAAAGAGCTTGCACGCGCAGTGGAATGGTTTGCACGCCAGCAGTATGTTCTTAGTGAGCTGTGTTGCTTGAAACTCGAGTCCATGTGTTGTCGTCATCTGAAAAAGGATCAGACACAGTTATCAAATTAGTTAATACTGATTTCAGGTAGATATTTCAATACGAAGAATTAGCGTTTACAGAAATTTTTGTTTTGGTATATTTTCACATATGTCGTTAACATTAGCAGCCATTTTTCCTCCCTTGCTACTACAGTTATGCTACAGACATGCTGACAGCTGCGAACCACCTGCATCCCTTCGTGCTTGAAGTCTTCCCCGATGGCGATGTCATCTTTCAGCAGTACAACTGTCCATGTCTCGGAGCCAGAACCGTGCCACAGTAGTTTGAGGAGCGTTGAACTGAACGCACGTTGAAGTCTCGGGGACGAAACACGACTGAAGTAAATCCTAAGGGACACATCTGGGCCGCTGTCTGGCGCCATCACCACAAATGCAAATCAGCGGCCTGTTACTTATGTATACTACATGATACGTGAATAGACATCTAAAGCCACACAGCTCTCGTCGCGATGGGTAGCCGCGCGGTCTAGGCGCCTTGCCACTGTTCGTGCGGTTCCCCCTGGCGGAGGTTCGAGTCCTCGCTCACGCATGCGTGTGCGTGTTGTCCTTAGCGTAAGTTAGTGTAAGTTATATTAAGTAGTGTGTAAGCCTAGGGACCAATGAACTCAGCAGATTGGTCCCATAGGAACACACCAGCACCACATAACTCCACATGCCTGGCAACAACATGGATAAACAAGCTACTAGCAGGTGGTCATAATATTTTGGCACATCAGTGCCCAAATGTAACGTATTTTTACGCTCACATGTATTTTTATGACCTATTTCTGTGTACAAGATGACGGACTTATTACAGGCTGCACACACCCTCTCAATCTGTAATCACTCTTCTCTCACCCCTCTACAGCTCCAGCGATTCTTCAGTCAGCCCTACATCACTCGAGCAAGTCCATGTGCAGCGTACTACAGCATAGTTTTTGTCCAGCGAAATGTTTAATTATAGCCTGTCAATGGGAAACCTGTACTTTGGGCATCTGATACTTACAGAAGAACACATGGATGCATGAAACGGATATTACCATACTGCTGCGCCACGAATAAGTACAGTCGTGGATTTGGGGAATTCTTGTAAATTTCGAACAGCAGTTGCTGGAAGGCAGTAGGTAAGGGACAGAGTGGCACTTTGGATGGCAGGTGCAGGGAATGTTGATATTTTGCAAACGATTCTGAGAGACAGGTTCTCAACACTGCTGTCAGGCACGGCCCGGCGGGCACTGTGTACAAATGTGAAGTAATCAGGGCACCACTGGCTCAAATGGCTCAAATGGCTCTGAGCACTATGGGACTTAACTTCAGAGGTCATCAGTCCCCTAGAACTTAGTACTACTTAAACCTAACTAGCCAAAAGATTCGAACTTGCGACCGTAGCGGTCGCGCGGTTCCACACCGTAGCGCCTAGAACCGCTCGGCCACCTCGGCCGGCGGCACCACAGGGCACCGACGTGCTGTGAAGAACCCATAACGTAGCAGTTAACACAGTGCTTAGTGACCCGTGTGTAAGTGCTGAAGCGGGCTAACGTTCAATTATCAAAGAGCACTCCAGTTGTCCCCTCCACAGGAAATAGAGGCGTAGGGAAAGACGTATAAATAAACAAGCCCGGAGGCTCAAAGCAGGCAGTCGCGTCGCCAATTTGTGCGCGTCTAGAACCGGATAGAATGACGATTGTTTAGGATGCAGGTTAACCACTACGACCTTGTGGTGTGTTTGCGTAAGGCTGGTGTCTATCGTATTCCTTGCAGTTGTGGCATGTCATATAATGGTCAGACAATCAGGACTGTGGAAGACCGGTGTATTGAACATAAGCGTCACACACGCTTACAACAGCCGAGCAAATCCGCTATTGCAGAACATATCCTTGACACCGGTCATCCTATGAAATACAACAACACTGAGATTCTGGCTTGCACGTCAAGCTATTGGGATAGTGTTACTAAAGAAGCTGTTGAAATTAAACTATCAAGCAACCTAATAAATAGAGATGATAGATTTTGTTTAAATGCTGCTTGGAATCCGGCTCTGTCTCTCATCAAAAATCAGAGGGACAGAATTAGTGCTACCTCACCTGTTGATTAATAGTCAATATCGATATTTCTGATGTTGGTTATCTTTGGTTGTGTATTGACTCTGCGGTTACTTGTTCTGTGTTTCGTATCTTCCTTGTTTCTCCTCTGTGAACCGAGGTATTAAATTCCCTTGCATATTGCTTCCTCCTTGCAGTTGAACCTTTAGAATGGCAGGGTGTCCACCTGTCGAAATATCGGCGGTGGTCGACGACATCACCTGGCAGCAAACCCGTAAGTTATTTGAACATTCAATTCGCCGGGAAAAGTTAAGGTCTCAAATTGAAGAACGCCTTGTACACGAACTTCTCCTCCTCCACGATAATACAAGGCCGCTCACAATTCTGCGCATCCGAGGGGAGCTGACGAATCTTCATTGGACTTTCCCTTCTCATCCACCCTACAGCCCAGACCTTGCTCCCTCCGACTTCCACATGTTTGGCCTAATGAAGGAAGCACTCCGCAGTAAGCAGAACATGAATAATCTGGAGGTGATTGATGGCGCAAGACGCCAGCTCCGACGTGGACCAATAGAGTGGCATCATGTGGGCGTTCGGGCACTCCGTGTAAGGTGGCGTAAAACCGTCGCATGGAACGGAGATCACGTTGAAAAATAACGTTTTGCATCCACAAAAGTGGAGAACAATACGTACTGGAATCCTAAATAAAAGCACGTGCTTTCAGGAAAAAAAAAAAGATATTTGCGTTACTTTTTGAACGCCCCTCACACAAAATAAGCTAGCCATTATGGAAAATTTTATGTAAGACAAACCAGGAGGAGGTTCACTACAAATTTCAGAGAACATTCCTGCGATGGGATTGGTAGAGTATTGACGGCGCTCTTGAAAATGTGGAAGTAAATCTTAGGCCGGATGAGTGAAATCAAGGAAATGTTGGGCAGGACTTTTCAACGACATGCCTTGGACATATGGAGGACCTTGAAATTTTTACGCATAACAAGAAATAACCACATACAATTCTGGATGAATAGAAGAAATTCAGTCCTAAGTCTTTAATGGTTTATGAAATTTTTTGGAAATTGCTGCAGTGGAATGTGCTGACTGTGCGATGTTCTCCAACTATTCACTGGACGTCTGCTGTGTCTGCGGAGTTCCCAACGGCTGCTCAACAAGTGACCTACCTCTGGTAGAAAGTAATAGGTCCTAAGGCAGGATCGAAATGCTTCCAAACTGCGTTAATCACATTCCAATATGATGGACGTAGAGGAATTACGGACAAAGTGTATACGGACTGTAAATCGTGTCAGGAGAAGTATGTGACGAGTCAGTGGATTAAGGATGGAAAGAAGCCTGCGTGGTTAATAACAAAATTTGGAAAAAGCTGCTGAAGTACAGACTTGCAAACTCAGTTCAAAAAAGAACTGACAAATGGCGATAGGCAAAAGTTAATAGAAATTCAAGCGTCTCTAGGATGATCGATGCCCGAAGCTACAGCTATGATGGTCCTACCATAGCAAAATATCTTCCCGAAAACCCCAGAAAATTTTGGTACTACGTAAAATCGTTAAATGGGTCGAAGGCTTCTATCCTGTCACTCGTTGATCAGTCTGAAGAGGCAATAGAAGATATCAAATTAAGGATGGAGTTTTAGATATCGCGTTTAGGAAATTATTCATACAGCGGCATCATACAACCATACCATCATTTGACCGTTCCATACTCTCCCGTAAGAAGGACGTAGAACAGGGACCCCGCCGTAGCGGAGCTACTGAAAGAGTTGAAAGCAAACAAGTCTCCGAGTCCAGATGGAGTCCCTGTTCGGTTTTACATAGAAGCCTCTACGACACTGTCGTCTTGCATAGCTAGCATTAATCGTGAATCTCTCTCCCTGCGCAAAGTCCCCAAGCGACTGGATAAAAGCCCAGGTGACTCCTGTAAATGAGAAGGGTAAAATAACTGACCAACAAAATCACAGACCAACATCCCTAACATGACTTTGCGTATGAGCTCTTGAAGATATGCTGTGCTCGCATATAAGAAATTTCCTTGAGAAAAAAAGCTTTTGTTCACAAACCCGCACAGATTTAGAAAGCATCGCTCGTGTGAAACTCAGCTTACCCTTTCCTCATCCGATATCTTGCGAACCATGGGTAAAGGGCAACATGTAGGTTCCATTTTCATAGATTTCCGGAAAGCGTTTTACACGGTGCTCCACTGCAGACTGTTAACGAACGTAGGGGCATACGGAATAGGTTCTGAGATACCTGAGTGACCCGAAGAAGTGATGGAAACCAGTACGCTGCCACTGACGGAGAGTGTTCATCAGAGACAAAGATATCGTCAGGAGTGCCAGGGGGAAGTGTGTTAGGGCAGCCCTTACTCTCTGTGTACAAAGATGATCTGAGAGACGGGATTAGCAGCAGTCTGGGGCTGTTTGCTGACGACGCTGTGAAACATGGGAAGGTGTTGTCGCTGAGTGACTGTAGGACGAGACAAGACGACTTAGACCGTGTGATGAATGGCAGCAGCTTTCTCTAAACGTAGAGAAGTTTAAGTTAATGCAGATGAGTAAGAAAAAGAATCCCGTAAGTGTGCATTGTGCTGCTTGACACGTCTTGACATATCTATAGTTCAGTCTTATAGTTGATCTCTGACTGTTGCAGTGTAGTGAGGAAGGTAGATTTCCGCCCCTACCTTAAACAATAAAGTATCCCAATTTTGTAAACGTCTCTATGGTGACGCCTCAGTGTTGTCACAGCTCTGTAGACGGCTTCTGTTTATAGGCCTGCACTGTTAGCGTTTCACAGTAGAAATTTGGTAGCAGGGCTACGAGCCGTCAGGGACCTTGTTAGAACGTCTCGACTGTAGGTAAAACGTTGCAAAGCGACATGGGATCGAACGAGCATGTGAGAACTGTAGCAGGGATGGCAAACTACCGATTTCGGGAAGTGTAGTTCATCTCTAAAGTAGAGCAGGAGATCGCATATAGAATACTTGTGCGACCAATTCTTGAGTATTGCTCAACTGTTCGGGTTCCCCACCACGTCGGAATAAGGGAAGACATCGAAGCAATCCAGAGGCGTGCTGCTATATCTTTTACTAGTAGGTTCGATCAACATGCGATTATTATTGAGATATTGTATTATTACGGAGATACTTCGTGAACTTCCCTGGAGGGTAGACGAAGTCTTTCTGTGAAACGCTATTGGGAAAATTTAGAAAACCGGCATTTGATGTGTACTGCAGAACGATTCTGCTGCTGTCAACATAAATTTCGCTTAAGGACCACAAAGTTAGGACTCGTATGAGGGCATACTGACAGTCATTTCTCCCTCGCTCTGTTGGTGAGTGGAACAGGAAAGAAAATTACTAGTATTGGTACAAGGTACCCTCTGCCATGTATCATACGGTAGCCTGATAGAGTATGTATGTAGATGAAGTAGGTGCAGATGTTTTATTCTTTGTAAACATTTTATATGTCTACAGATGTTGGTACAGTGGTATCCAAATTTCAGGTAATTGGACAGTTTTTATGTATGAGACACTAGTAACTACAAGAGCAAATACAACACTTATAATCACACTAGCATGTTAAGACAGAATATATTTAATACTGAGTAATACTGAGGTTTTTATGTTGCTGTCCCATCTGTGGATTGGGACCTCCACAGCAAATAATAACCATTCACCCCAAAACTTCATCCTTTCCCAGGCACACTCAAAATTCCTCAAATATGTCACAGTAGAACTTAAAAAAGTACCTCTCAAACCACCAAATACAACAAATCATTCCAAGGAATTTCTCTGTCCTAACAGAACCCCGAATTTCATCTTTTATAATAATCTCCTCTCCAAAATCCTCTGGCCTTAGTATGGTTCCAAAGCCTGCTTAGTACGTGTCCGTACCACCACCCAAACTAAACAGTCCCAACCTACTGCTGTGATGACGACCTCAAGATGAGATATAAAGGACTAGAATATGAATTCGACATCCATCTTGATACAGAAATCCGAAAATCCCTCTGCATAAGCAATACCCCTGGTCCCAATTACCTAATTCGTGTTATTATGGAATATACTTACACATCAGATCAACTCCTTAAAGGGAAAGCCCTGGTATACCACTGCTGCCAGAAAGTTGAACCTTCCAGATCTCAGCCTTGTCACTGCCAAAAATGTATCTTTTACAACGATCACCTCATAGCCGATGGCAAAAGCTCACTCACATGGCGACACTGTACTGCTACTCATTACCTTAAATAATTCCCTATCCGCACTTCCCTTTCCCACATTAGACACATGCAGCGGTTCACATCCCACCTATTTTGCGAAGTGCATTGCCCCCCCCCCCCAAAAAAAAATCAGTATTTATGCATACCTTGTCTAAAGATAAAGTCCGCACCTTCATTTTAAATGAGACTTTCGCCACACCCTATTATACCATCCAAACCTCTCCCTATTCCTACATTGCACAGGCAACACCAACACTTTTCCCCTGGCTACAGGCAGAGCTGCAATCAGCCACGAAAAGAACATATCCACTTATCGATAATTCGCATAAGAAAAAATCCATTGGGCTCATATCTAGACTGTGTGAGGGCCACTTTATGCACCCCTCCTCGAAATCAGTTCGCCAGGGAAGATTTCACGAACTTGGGGTACAGATGCATTGGAAGTGCTTGCTGTTGCTCAGTCGTGTTGAAATCGTCTTCTTTGGATATAACTAGGAAAGTTTTGCAATTCAGGCACCAACAAGTCATTTAATATCGTCACATAATGTTCCGTATTCACTATAACAGCACTACCGTTCATGTCCTCTAAAAAGTACGGGCCAGCTATTCCGCTAGCCGACATCGCAGGCCACAAAGTAACTTTTGGTGAATTAAGGGGTTTCTCAGGCTTCTGTATAGAATTCGTTGCACCACAGTAGAGGCAACTTTGCTTATTTGACCGGTCAGGTGAAATTGAGCCTCGTCAAAAAGATGTTAAATGAAGGTCTCTCAGTCACATCATTAACGAACTGCAGCCAATGTCTGGCATCATGATGCTTAATTCTTGTATGAATTGGATTTTGTAAGGGTGCAGTTTAAGGTCGTTTTATAGAATTCGGCGCTGTGAGTTCTACGCATACTTGAAGATATTGCACGATTACGAATGGAGAGGTTAGGATCGTCACGAACAGACTGTTCTACACCCTCTGTTTCTGTAAGTATGGATGATTTATTTCAAGAATTAAATAACAATTTAATATATATGATTTACTAAGTAGTTAACTGGTTTACAGACACAATTTAGTATACCCATCCATTAGCAAGTTATTTAGCATTACCGTCTGCTTAGTCTATACATGTACTCTACGCTTCACCAACTCCACGGTTTCCAAAATGGTTTTTACATCATAATTGTTCACATATTCACGTTGTAGATGTTAAATCGTCTTCATGTCTTGGTTACTTCCGTGTTTACGGATTGTCAAAGGTAATTCGCAATTGAAATATGAACTTTGTGTACTAATGCTCTTTAGCTATATTATTTCAATTGTGCCTTTCATGTGTTCGTGTCTGTTTATTTGTGTTGATTAGCGTATGGTATGTGAACTGATCGTAGTGATCTGATTCCGAACCAAAGGCGTTGATGATTCTGTGAAAAGCGAGGTCGTGAATTTCTACACTTGGGCCAAAGGACTAGAAACTGTGAGGTCACCGTAAACGGTTCATGTCTACACTATACATCAGAGAGGGCCACTCAGTTAGCTAGTTATCTGATTGCTTATGGGGTGAACACAAGGCTTTTTAGGTTAGGCGACTCTCCATCCAGTACAGATACTGATAGGTGCAACAGACCCCAAAATGTGAGTGAAAGATCCGTGAAAGTGCCCCTGTCGAGGAGAATATTAAATTTCCAGTGATCAAATGCTAAAGCATTCGTAAAAGAGTGCCAGAATTTTACGGACATATAAAAATCAGTGGACATCACTTAATGCAAAGTGTCCGTAAACGTTTAACCTGATTTCAAGACTAAATATTAATTATATGTATAATGGTACCGTTTCCTTTTGTTACAGGTCTACTATGGAACGGACGAAGTTTCTGTACAGCCGTGTTTCGTTCACAACTTTCAGCAAAAGGAGCGCTGTGTGAGCTATATTGTAAAATGGTTTCCCCCCTGGTGAAAGCTCCACGTGCTGTGTGCTCAGCAGAAACCAAATCAACGATTCTTGTGTAGCGAAAGTTTCTGTCCTATTATGGACAGTAAGCACCTGATGTGAAGTAAATCGGAATATGGAAACTTCTTTAGCAACGTGGTCTGTTCGGAAACGGACAGGCAGCGGCAGACCATCTGCTTCAAAGGAGACTGTGCAAGGCAGTTCAAACAGCAATCACGAGGTCGCCACAGAAAACGACTAGACAAGCTACGCATATGCTTCAGGAGCCAAAGAGTGCAGTGAATAAAAGGGTTGGAAAACGTCTTCAATTGAATGTGTACAAACTCCACAGTGCTCTATCGTTACAAATAGGCGATCGCGCAAAACATGAAAAATTTGCAAATGGACATACTGAATTGTTTTTATGAGATCAATGACTTCTTGCAGCGTTTACAATTTTCCAATTGTGCTACATTTCATGATTGTTGCTCAGTTAACTGTCATAATGTCCGGATCTGGTGATCAGAAAGTCATCATGTGGTACGAGATCTAATTCGGGACAGTCCAAAGGTTTATGTGTGATCGAGTGATTGGCCCATTTTCCTTCCTTGAAAGCAATGTAAGTGGATATGCTTATAATTCATCAATATGTCGAGGTAAAAATATCCACTGTTGCCGAGCTACAGATTATGGAAGACATTATCATCTTTTAGTAAGATGGCGCTCCCACTCACGGGGCGCTACTAGTCCGCGATATTCCTAACGAAAGCTTCCCCACTCAGTGGATTGGTAGAGACTGTCCAATTCCATAGCCCTCGAGATAACCTAACATAACCCACTTAGATTTCTTTCTCTGGGCTTATGAGAAAGATATGGAGTTCAAAGCAGCAGTTCCTACTACTGTGACATTGCAATAAGACATCAGAGTTGGCATTGGCACAATCACATCAGACATGTTGCTTGATGTGTGGCAAGAGGTTGAATACCGTCTCGAAATTATACATTCTACCAAGGGTTCACATGATGAAGTGATTTAAATGTCAACGTTATTACCGGTATTAAATGTTTATGTTAGATTCAAAACTTAATAAGTAGATGCATATATGGTATAACGCAAGTTTCATTTACATTGTTTTGTTATCAGGGTTAACATTTACGGCCACTCTGTAGTAAGGACAGAAACGTAGCTAGAAACAGATAGGTGTGACATGCTGGGCGAATCTAATTGTTTGTCAAAACGATACACAAATGGGCGAATCTAATTGTTTGTCAAAACGATACACAAACGTGAAATGGCGACTGAGTACGTATCACAACAGGAAAGAAACTCGCATCCACCTAGACAGAAATTGGAGCTCCAGGCGAGTATAAGGACAAGATTCAGTATCAAGCGTGAGCATAAAAATAATTGGATGTCTCTATCGACTCATCTCTGGATACAGTGATATGACATGGAACGATTACATAGATTCAGTCGTAGATAAAAATGCATGCAGACTAGAAAGGAGTGTGATTTCAGAACATTCGTGCAACCCGTCCAGAATACTGCTGATGTGTGTAGGACGTGTACCTAATAGGAGTAACTGGGGGTAACCAAATTAGACAAAAAAGGTCAGCACGATTGATCACAGGTTTCTTAGACTCATAACGGAGTGTTAAGAGTTCTTCACGATAAATGATAACACGCAAACAGTTGCAAGTTAAAGATTTATTGAAATCCTTCACCACGGTTTCGGTACATCTAAATATACCTTCATCAGAAGAAGAAATACACCTAAACATGAAGACACCTTCATTAGCAAAAGTCTTACCAACATAACTGAGATAGTAGAGAAAAAAACAAACAGATATTGCTTTAAGTAACCATGAAAATTACCAAAATATCACAAGCACAAAAACTTGTAGTCACTTACTAAAATCACATCCAGCAGTGGAGATGCATAAAACAATCGTGCCAAAAGCTATGTGAATCAATGTGTACAATGTACCAGCTACCTGTAACTCTCATATTACCGTAAGATACTTCCATTAATGCATTGTTTTTTTTATAAATTGTGAGTGGATCATGTTTACAATAAGGTCATTTTCGTCATCGCCCTTGTAATAAAGTAAACGGCAACCACAATTAATCCACGACATCTTGGAGAGTATTAGTCGCTCTGGGCACCAACGTGTTGTTGTTGGTTTTGAAGTCACGCGGTACGTTACGCAATTGTGTGACTCTTTGACAGAGATAAAGTTAAATGTAAAATTATGGCATTGATTAATAATTATTACATACTATTTAGAGGCGTATAGAGACAGCATTTTTCCTCTCTTTATAGTAGACCAAACACTGCGAATAAACGCTATTTGGTAATACATGCTTGGGCTTCGTAATTTCATCGAAGTAAGCAATTCTCGATACTAATAGTTAATCTCTACTACATGAGGCGTGCATCGGATGTAAACAGCGTTCTCGCCATACATTGTGGCAGCAATGACAAGGATGTTATTTGGCCAGCACAAAGCTGATGACAGAAAAACCTGGACATTCTTCAGAAGCTGACGATCACAAGATGACTTGATTCGTAGAGTGAGTAGCCCTATATTTTTTGAATTTCATATCAACATAAGATTTAGCAAGGACTTCCCAGAATACGATTGTGAAAATGCTCTTCAGTAGATTATTACTATCGTGACAATCAGTGTTAACAATAACAGATCTGAGACAAAGGCACTTAGTACCAATGTAATGAATAAATGAATGTAAATTTAAACAGAAGCCAAAAATCATCAACATGAAGCTATAATCTAATGGAACAGTCGAGAAACTGGAAGAAATAAAAAGAGCAGGTGCACAAAGTAGGAGCAAAATTTTGAACCAAAGAAACTGGTATGGTGAATAAAATAATTCAGTGTTTTCTCTGAGGATTTAACCAGGAGCTCTTGGCGATTGGTAGGTAGCTGGAGAGTATCTGAAAAGAATTTGGGGCAGAAAAGAACGTACAAGAATTGAACAGAATTAAATTTTGAGGTTAAAAGTTAACGAGCAGGAGTGCAACATTGTATCTATGAGAAGTAGGTGTCAAGCTGCCAAAACAGACATATTTAAAGTTGTGGGAGGCTTTTGAGAGCAATGTAAAAGTCTACAAAGCCAAGTAATGGGAAGACTGCGAGTAGCGGTCCAACAGAAAAATTCATAAAATGGCTGAGTGACGGAAACGTACACAAGGTCTAGGACAAAAGAAAACAAAAATTCATCATTACATCTGTTAATGTCACGTGTGATAATTAGTTGAGTATCTATCAATTTCAGTCTTTCAAATATATCTGCAACACTTCTGATACGCAATATCAATGTATTGGGGCTAAAAGAAAAAGATTAGATTCTGTACAGGATAGAGGCAGGAAGAAATGCATGTGTAGTGCAGCAAACTGATTGACATATGCGAATATTATCGCTAGTTTCAATTCATGTTCCTGTACACGTGTTGGCGTTATTTGGTATGGCCACCCCCTACCAGCCAGAAAGATTTTCCAATTTAAAAGTACATTAAGAAAATGTTTACGTTCCCATGTATGAGGTAGAATTGATAGAAATACTACTTCAGTAGATGCTGATTACAATTTTTAAGAAGTTGTTGCTCGCACAGTGCAATAAATATCGAAAGTTTTTAGTTGCTATCGGGCTGAATAGAATCTTCTGAAGAGGAATCTCAGTGGCAAGAAAATCGTAACTTTAATTATTATACTCGAGGCTTCAAAGAGCGTTCTCCTGCGGATGTAAATAATCATCTTTTAAAGACCTCAAGAGGATCATCGATATTAACAGGAGGAATCAAGAACGACTGAAACTTAAGGAAAGAACCAGATAATTTGAGATAGGTAATCACTAGGATAAATGGAGAGAACAACTTTGCATATTGTCTAATGTTTCATAGAAGTGGATGGATTGAAAAGAAAGGTCATGCCGGAGAAGAGAAGAGGAAAATTGAATGGGACAAATGGAATACTATGAAATACTCTCGCAAAGAAGACATAAAGGATAACTTGACACAGGAAGAAAACGTGTACTTCATGATAACAATATTGAAAGCTGAAATGTATAGGATGAAAGTCAATATTTCAGTGGAAAGAACTCACGAAAATTAAGCAACAGTTGTAAGCAGTGAAGCTTGCAGAAGAGTTTAGGGTTAATCGGACAGCCTTCTCAAAGAATCCAAGACAGCTGAATGGATGTGCGTGTCATTTCGAAGAGTGTGAACGTAAGCCGTTTCACCGCAAGTCATATTCACTATGTGATCAAAAGTATCCGGACACCTGGTAATGCTGGAGTTCAATATAATCTTGGCCCACCTTTAGTCTTAATGACAGATTCCACTCTCGCAGGCATACTTTCATTCAGGTGCTGGAAGGTTTTCTGGGGAATGGCAACTCATTCTTCATGGAGTGCTACACTGAGGAGAGGTATGGATGTCAGTCGGTGAGGCCCGGCACTAAGTCGGCGTTCCAAAACGTCCCAAACGTGTTCTATAGATGCAGGCCAGTCAATTACAGGATGTGATAGACGTTTAACGACTCCGCCATAGGCCGTGCATTATGAACAGGAGCTCGATCGTGTTAAAAGATGCAATCGCCATCCCCTAATTGCCTTTCAACAGTGTGAAGCAAGAATATGTTAGAAACATCAATGTAGGGCTGAACTGTGATACTGCCACGCAAAATAACAAGGGCTGCGAGCTCCCTCCATGAAAAACACGATCACACCATAACACCACCGCCTCCGAATTTTACTGTTAACACTACACACGTTGGCAGACGACGTTCACCGGGATTCGCCATACCCCACACCTGCATTCAGATCGCCACATCGTGAACCGTGATTTGTCACTCCACACAACGTTTTTCCACAATTCAGTCGTCCAATGTTTATGCTCCTTACACCAAGCGAGGCATCGTTTGGCATTTGCTGGCGTGATGTGTGGCTTATGAGTAACTGCTCGACCATGAAATCCAAGGTTTCTCATCTCCCGCCTAACTGTCATAGTACTTGCAGTGGATCCTGATGCAGTTTGGAATTCTTGTGTGATGGTCTGGATAGATGTCTGCCTATTACCCATTACGACCCTCTTCAACTGTCGGCGGTCTCTGTCAGTCAACAGACGAGGTCGGCCTGTACGCTTTTGTGCTGTACGTGTCGCTTCACGTTTCCACTTCACAATCGCATTGAAAACAGTGGACCTAGGGATGTTCAGGAGTGTGGGAATATCGCGTACAGATGTATGACACAAGTGACACCCATTCAGCTGACCACATTCGAAGTCCGTGAGTTCCGCGTGACTACTGTGGACGCTGATATGAAGTGTCTGGCAGTAGGAGGCAGCACAATGCGCCTAACATGAAAAAAGTATCTTTTTCGGGTTTCCAGTACTTTTGATCAAATAGTGCATCATACCCTCCCCTTAAGCGTTTGTCATGGAAACTGAAATACAACGTATAGTACAGTAAAATATTACTGAGCAATATAACCCACGTGTGAATATGAACCGCTTTCCAGTAAGTAATAACTCAGGATTTGCCATGGAATCTGAAATACAGTGCACGCTACCGAAAGATCTCATTGAGGAATAGGCTGTAGCTTTTTACGTGTAGTTCCGAAGAGAGATGGATCAATGATAGGAGTCATAAATGTAAGGACGATTAATCGTATAGTTTTGCCCCTGTAATCTCGATCATGAAGTCAGGAAAAGTTACTGTAACGTGTTAAAGATCTGAGATATTTCACTAGTTGACACAGTACTAGTAGTTACTGGCAACTGACATCAGAAGCAAAATGTGGAATGTTTTTGTCTATATTTAAATGAGCTGTATGTTCAGACTAACGTCTCTTGTTTTGCTTCTGTCAGCATCCGCTTTGCTGCATTCATTGAATCAGGTGCTACGTAATGAGATTTTAAAGAAGGTTGCCTTCTACGTAGATGGTGTTCTAGTTGTCATTGAGACCTGGGAGAAATACTTGAATATCTTGTCTGAAGTCTCACAAATAACTTACAATAGTCGTATTACAGTAAGTGTTGAAAATTCTAACAAGAGATTAAATTATTGATACATTTTATTTTGGATGGACCACTGAACCTAACTTCGAAAAAACAGAGGTGGTGTGGAACTGTCTGTCACCAAAGTGTAAGAAACACATACAAGATAGTTGATTTTACCAAAGTGTAACTAACAATCAGGAGTTGGCGCACTCAGTATTACCAATACTGTTAATGAAAGGTGACTATAGGTTTGGCAAACAGAACAGCAGGTGGAATTTCACCGAATTAGATCAAAATTATGTGGTTAATCAGTTTTTTTCATCAAAAGGTAAATGAATAATTTTATTTAGACCCGCCTAGCTGTGAGTAAAGTTCGATAGGTTAACTCTGTCAGGATATCGAAATAAATGGACGGATTGAGCATCTTACTATCGTTTTTACAGATAGAGCTCTAACAACTTGGGAACGCAAGCATAGCGACCGAAAGGGAAGCTTGGTCCTTAAAAGGTGTCAATATGCTTTTTAAAGAAGTCACACATTCTTTAGGACTGACTATTCGTTTATTGGGCAGGTATTTCTTTTAGCACTAGCCATACCTACGCTGATCAATGATTAACGGTGTCACGACGTCACGCAAGAAAACGTCAGCACCTCTCTCCCCTAGACCCACCCCCAGCATTGCACCCCCAGCAGGCGACAAGCCCCATGCCTAAATATATTTTCCCTATGTGCATGTGAAAGTGCTAATACGCGAGCACAAAAACATAGTGTTATGGTTTTATGGCAATACAAATCTGTTTCAGCATTAACTGGATAAGAAAGGAGCTGTATTTAGATATAGTCATATTTGAAGGGCTTATTTCAATAGTGGTAGAAGTTCATTAACTCCACTATTCTGCCTATAATGCTTCTGAAATTAATGATCCAAAAAAAACAGAAGGAAAGGTTCATCTCTAACCTGAAGCCATATGCTTGAATATTTCTAGTATCTCAACAGCAGATTTTTCAGCTCTCATTTAACTTTAGGACTGTGTATCCCAAAATGAACAAAAATGGACTTGTAGGACTACTAAAATAAGCCCTTCATTTCATGTTATGTTTTGGTAGCGCATCATGTTTTCTGATACAGAGTAATTTTTCATTACATTTATGTTCCTTTTGTACCTGTAGGTCCCATTAGCTACTCTTAGTATTTTCACCTTTTACTGATCTTATGAGTTCTCTACGAGAGACGTGTGTCATGATTTTTATAGAACGATTACCCTTCCTGTTAGGTGTTCTATACGACGACAATGCGGTACGCAATACATACATGTTACTGATATGTCGAAGGTTATTGGTCTTTAAAGAGATGCAATGTGTGTGATTAATCAAGTGCTGAGGCTGGTGTTAACAACACATGACTGAATACTTTCAGGGAAAGACATTTAATCCAAGAAACTGAAGTGCATATACCACTTTCTATGCGTAATTCTTACTTTCATTTTTTGTATAATGAATTTTCTTAGTAAAAATATTTAGAAAGGAACAAATTTCACATGGCTGCATTAGTGTCTCACTGCTGTGACAGCTACACATACTCAGTGGGTAGCCTCTACTCTTCACGTTACATTGTTATGTGCGTATGGACAATTTCGTGGATCTACACAATCTTACGTAATGTCTCATATTTTATTCGCTTTCTTGGTACATCTGCAGTGTCAATGGAAGTCAGTGGTTAAAAGAAAAGTATTGGTTTACCTTATAATTAGGGAAGCCACAGCACTGTTGCTTTAACAAAGAGTAATCAAGCATTATTGTGTTTGTTACTAATGAAGTCTTATATTGTTGTTGTTGTGGTCTTCATTCCTGAGACTGGTTTGATGCAGCTCTCCATGCTACTCTATCCTGTGCAAGCTTCTTCATCTCCCAGTACCTACTGCAACCTACATCCTTCTCAATCAGCTTAGTGTATTCATCTCTTGGTCTCCCTCTACGATTTTTACCCTTCACGCTGCTCTCCAATGCTAAATTTGCGATCTCCTGGTGCCTCAGAACATGTCCTACCAACCTGCCTCTTCTTCTTGTCAAGTTGTGCCACAAACTCCTCTTCTCCCCAGTTCTATTCAATACCTCCTCGTTAGTTATGTGATCAACCCATCTAATCTTCATCATTCTTCTGTAGCACCACATTTCGAAAGCTTCTATTCTCTCCTTGTCCAAACTATTTATCGTCCATGTTTCACTTCCATACATGGCTACGCTCCATACAAATACTTTCAGAAACGACTTCCTGACACTTACATCTATACTCGATGTTAACAAATTTCTCTTCTTCAGAAACGCTTTCCTTGCCATTGCCAGTCTGCATTTTATATCCTCTCTACTTCGACCATCATCAGTTATTTTGCTCCCCAAATAGCAAAAATCCTTTACTACTTTAAGTGTCTCATTTCCTAATCTAGTTCCCTCAGAATCACCCGACTAAATTCAACTACATTCCATTATCCTCGTTTTGCTTTTGTTGATGTTCATCTTATATACTCCTTTCAAGACACTGTTCATTCCGTTCAATTGCTCTTCGAAGTCCTGTCTGTCTCTGACAGAATTACAATGTCATCGACGAACCTCAGAGTATTTATTTCTTTTCTATGGATTTTAATTCCTACACCAAATTTTTCTTTTGTTTCCTTTACTGCTTGCACAATATACAGACTGAATAACATCGCGGAGAGACTACAACCCTGTCTCACTCCGTTCCCAACTACTGCTTTCCTTTCGTGCCCCTCGACTCTTATAACTGCCATCTGGTTTCTGTGCAAATTATAAATAGCCTTTCGCTCCCTATATTTTACCCTTGTCTTATACTGAGACTATAAGATGATTTAAAGTAACGCTATTCACCTGACTGTTTTGCAATATTTTTGACATTTTCTCTGACGCCGAAAGCAGATAAAAATTAATTTTATGGCTATCGCTGTGGGATCGCTATAATCCAGCATTGCCATACTACACTTTTAATAATGCTGAGATCTGAGATATTTTGAATGAACTGTGCTTGAAGCAGGACATTGTCATGGGCGCCTTTATATCAATTTACATGGCAACTACAGTAATGTTTGTCTGAATTAATGTGTCAACGCTCAAAGTCGCATGCGCTCTGGATGTGAATGGGTTAGCACTGATTTTGAAGTGGTGTGGTGTACCAAGTATTAGGTGGCAATTTCGTGTAGAAAATGTTAAATGGAGATGGCGGCGAAAGCGATTAATTATTATTTCATTGAAGTGCAGTAGCGTATATGAACTACGTTTACCTTATGTTTGCTATAGACCTAACATTGTGAATAAACATCAGTGGTTCATTTATGTCTGAACTTCATGAATTCAGAACGTTGCAACCTTGTTAAACTAAACCTCAGTTTATCAAGTAAAGGCTGGAAAATACTAACACAAGTCATTTAAAGGCGGAAGGAGGTCGAGATAAGGTAAGATCTGTTTGGGTTCCGAAGAAATGTGGGGACACGAAAGGCAGTATAGATCCGACGCCGTATCTCAAAAGCCAGGTTGAAAGAATGCAACTCTACGTTTACAGCATCTGTATATTTAGGGAAAGCTTTTGACAATGAAGACTGGAGTAGCCTCTTCGAAATTCTGAAGATAGCAGAGAAGAAATATAGGGAGGAATGGGCTGTCTTAAAATTATACAGAACAAAACTGCAGTTATCTCAAAGGGCATGACAGGGAGTAGCTGAGGACGGAATGAGAATGATTTGTAGTCTACCGTCGATATTATTTAGCCTATATATTTAGCAAGTTTTTACAGAAACAAATAACGTATTTGGAAAGCGAATTGAAGTTCGGGGATAAAAAAATAAAAAATTTAACATTTGCTGATGATATTGTAATTCTGTCAATGACAGCACAGGACTGAAAGAGCCGTTGACCAGAACGGGCAGTGTCTAGAAAAGAGACTACGAGATGAATAACAAGTTAAGTAAAACAAGGGTAATGCAGTGTAGTTGAATTAAATCAGGCGATGCTGAAGGAATGTGACACTAGAAGTAGTAGGTGAGTTTTGCTGTTTAGGCTGCAAAGCAACAGATGGTCAAAGTAGAGAGGGTGTCAACTGCCGGCTGTCAGAGTCAAGAAAAACACTTCGATGAAAAGGAACTTCATTAAATTATATACAAATTTTTGCGTTAGGGAGTCTTTTTATGAAGATATTTATATGAAAGTGAAACGTGGATGGTAGTCTGTTCAGAAAAGTAGATAACAGAAGCTTTTGAAATGTTGTGCTACAGAATAACACTGAAGATTAGAGAAGTGGATCGAATAACAAACTAGGAGGTCCTGAATCGTATTTGGGATAAAATGTACAGCACAACTTAATTAAATGACGGAATCGGTAGATAGGACACATCAAAGAATCACCAGTATGGCGGTGGAGGGGTGTGTGAAGTTCAGGGTCGTAGATGGAGACCAATGTTATAATACGACTGAATAGAGAAACAGGTATACGAAATACGTCCGAGAGCCTTACCTCCACCGTCATACGAGCCGCAATACTAGAACGCTCTAGCTTAATGCACCATGTCCCACCATACGAGCTCTCCTATTTAGCTGAGTTACACCACCTTCAGGTGACAACAGTATCAGTAAAACTATCAATGCTCTTTTATCTGTTACTTCCATTAACAAAATGAAGACCGTAAATTCAGTTTACCACGTAATCGCTTGCCATTAATCATTGGGACTTACAGGTACAGTTATCACAAATTCACTCGTGCCAAATTCTCGAAGGCAGTTTTCTAATTAAAGTAAAACATCTTTTGTGTAGAAATTTCAACATAAAAATTGAAAATCCATTAAATCCATTAAAATAAATCCGTCGATCTCCTGGCAGGAATAAAGCTGAATTTGCAGTTGATCTTATCATAATTCCATATCTTTACAAGAAGACTGTAAACATTCACGAACGCAAAGGAGCAAAACATGTTGACACACATCACCACGTTACCATCTTCAAACTGAATTTAAATTTCCAAAATCCCTCAAATAGACGTCAGCAATTTCTAAATGTGATGCTGGTAAAATCCAACCACTACTATTACCTAGCGAACTCGAGCAACTTAAGATGAAGACTGGAAACAGCTGAAATGCGAGTTTATCAAAACGTACCAAAACCAAATTCTTTTACGAAAGCAGAAAGAACACCCTTGATCGAACGAAGATTTTAAACACACAGTAAAATCGAAACACAAAGCATTCAAAACAGGAAACATTAACATATAAAAACTGTGCATGACATTCATGAAATATAGAAAAGAAGCTGCAGAATTAATCAGACAAACAAAACGATAATATGAGATATCAGTTACGTGAAACTGATGAAAGCATCCAAGAAAACCAAACCACAGCTTCCTTGTATAACATTTAAAACTAAGCTAAATGGGTACCAGGTCAAAAAAATCTTCTTCAAGAAAAAGAATTGACGATCAGCATTTAACAACCAAAAAAACTATAAATTTATCTGCAGTTTCAAAAGTTTTGATTTGCTTCGAGCCTACAGAACGATCACCATCAGAAAGGCCTCTGAATACAAATTCTCTTACACAAGCAGAGATTGGAATCAAATTTCTATCAAATTAAAAGTGTAAGAAATAAGAAGCATTTATTGAAGACTGAATTTCTGCAGAACTCCTGAAATAAGCTGCCCAAAAACTTTAAGAGAAACTAAACTGATGTTGGGAAACTTAAGTCTACCTGGGAAAATTCCGAATGACTGGATAACTGCAGTTCAGTATGTGGGAGGGAGGCAGAAATTGTTAGTGATAACGCAGGAATTTCATTACTTCTTGTCTCAGATGAAATTCTATCTCAATGTCTCCTGTGCGGAAGACAGCAACAACCCAAATGTAAACTTGGCTAATACTAATCAGGTTTCTGACCAAACTTTCCTGGCCCAGAACAAATTTTCGTCCTTAAAGTAATTCTCACGCCTGAAAAATTTTATAATAAGAAAATAGTTTAAACCTTTCCAGGCTATGATTGAGAGAACCATCAGTCTCTCTCTTGAAAATTCTGAAAGAACAAGATCTGAACCTCAAAACCGCTGATATTTCTAGTGACAGACTAAATAGTACAAAATCTAAGGTAAAATTCAGGACAAAACCCCTAAAAATTTTGAAATTAAATCAGGAGTGACACGATGTATTTGAATCTCTCCATAACGTTTCATTTGTTTCCTAGAAAAAGTAGTCTAAGAGTGGCGCAACAGATATCTGAGCTTAAAAAAGATGAACAAATCAAAATAGGAAAAACTAGTATTGGGATAGACGACATAACTCTTGTACACAATGTGGCGATTTTGTCAGAACATCAAATTACCACGAAAGTAAATAGAAAATCTGAGAGAAACATTCATTTGAAAAAAAAAAAAGTAGGTATACACTGAAGTGACAAAAGTAATTTTATAGCGACATGCACACACACAGATGCCAGTAGTATCGCGTACACAAAGCATAAAACGGCAGTGCATTGACGGGGCTGTTATTAGTGCTCAGGTGATTCATGTGAAAAGGTTTCCGTCGTGTTTACGACCGCACAACGGGAATTAACAGATTTGCGGAATGATAGTTGGAGCTCGGCGCATGGGACATTGCATTTCGGAAATCGTTAGGGAATTAGATATTCCAAGATCCACAGTGTCAAGAGTTTGCCGAGAATACCAAATTTCATTGCCACCACGGACAATGCAGTGGCCAACGACCTACACTAAACGACCAAGAGCAGCGGCGTTTGCGTAGAGTTGTCAGTGCTAACAGACAAGCTACACTGATTCAAATGGCCGCAGAAATCAATATGAGAAGCATATCAGTTGAACCTTAGATCACTGGAAAACCTGTCCTGGTCAGATGTGTCCCGATTTTTCAGTTAATACGATCTGATGGTAGGGTTCGAGTGTGCCACAGACATAATTCGTCAACAAGGCGCTATACACGCTGGTGTTGGCTCCATAATTATGTGGATTGAGTTTACATGGAACGGTCTGGGAGTCTCGTCCAACTGAACCGATTACATTAGTCAACACTCATTTTGCATCTGGGATGTGATACATCAACTAGTATGTATTTAGGTGTGTAGAATCCGAATATACCTTTTAAAATGTTCTAGAAGGTACCATTTTTGAGTTTTTACAAGGTCTTTTATTTTTCGTATTCAGAATTTCGTCTCTTGCTGTTATTATGTTTTGATGTTTAATTGTTTGTTTTTTGTTTGCAGAGGAGAGCTTGATATGCAGAGGAGAGTTAGAAGATCTACAAATCGTCAGTAAATTGTTGGTGTGGTACTCAAGTGGTGTGAAATAAATCCTCAGTGACTTTTTCCTGTGAAAGACAGTGCAAACATTTTTGTGTTTAAAACTTACACTAAGAAATATGGCAACTAGCAAATCTCGTTGCTGTCTAAACCACTCCGACAACTTTTGGTACGTGTGTGGGAAACTCACTCCAAAAGCTCAAAGAAAGCCAGTCAATGATTTGGTTAAGAAGGCATACAAATTGCACTTTGATTGTCCTGTTAGTGATCAAGATAAAATTTTTCCACCTTATATTGCCTGCATATCCCGTACCACCTTTACCGAGTGGTTTAAAGGAAAACGCCGAGCCATTCCATTCGCTGTTCCGATGGTGTGGTGTGAGCTTAAAGACCATTTTGAGACTGTTAGTTCTGTCATACAAGTATTTCGAAACATTCAAGCTAAATTAGACATAAAATAAAGTATCCAAATGAATCTTCAGTGCCTTTGCCTGTGCTCCATGATGAGGGGTTGCCTATTCCTGTCTGTAGCTTGAAAGCCGCTGAACCAGACACCATGTCAAGTGAATCAGAAAGTATTGCCCATAAAGAAGAGTACTGCCCTCAAAATCATGACACTTCGCCTCAGGTCTTTAATCAAAAGGAACTGAACGATTTGGTTTGAGATTTTAAACTTTCGAAACAGCAAGCTCAACTCTTGGGGTCGAGACTGCAACAACGGAATCCTCTAGCTACAGGGACCAAAAATTCCTGTTTCAGGTCAAGAGGTGCCTCCTACGCTCAGTATTTCAATGTGCAGAATTCAATATGTGTACATAGAGAAGTCAATGTTCTGGTGACACAGCTAGGTTTACAACATAATCCACAGGAGTGCCGACTATAAGACTCCAGCAAAGCCAGCTTGAAAGCAATCATACTACATAATGGCAATGGATTTCCATCGATAACTTTGGTTTACGCAGTAGACGTGAAAGAAACAGATGAAACCATGAGTTTGCTGCAAGAGGCAATCAAATATAAGGATCATGAATGGCAGATTTGCTGTGATTTAAAAGTTGTTGCACTATTTACAGGTTTACAGGATGGATTCACGAAATACTGCTGTATTTCGTGCCTTTGGGACAGCCGTGACACCAAGAATCACTATACAGTAAAGGAATGGCCTATGACCAAGTCATATTTTCCTCGAAACGTAAATGTGAACAATACCCCATTAGTTGAGGCCGATAAAATTATTTTGCCTCCCTTTCATATCAAGTTGGGCCTTACTAAGAACTTTGTAAAAGCTCTGGATAAAGCAGGTTAAGCCTTCAATTACTTAAAAGTTTTTCCAAATTGAGGCAAAGCTGAAAGAGGGTATATTTGTTGGACCACAAATAAGAAATTTGCTGAAAGATCTAACCTTTTATGCCAGACTCACAGATATCCAATTAGCTGCTTGGTCTTCTTTTAAAGCAGCTGTGAAGCCCTTTTTGGGTAACGCAAAAGACAAAATCTATCATTTTGAATGATCTGTTGGACAAATATAATAACATGGGGTGGAGAATGTCACTTAAAATTAACTTTTTACATTTTCACCTTGATTTCTTCCCGGAAAATTTGGGAGACGTAAGCGATGACCGAGGTGAACGCTTTCACCAAGAAATTCTTACCATGGAACACCGTTACCAAGGCCATTGGAACCCTTCGATGATAGTGAGTACTGCTGAGGTCTTGTTGGGAGAGTGATGAAACAGCAAACAAAAGAAAAGCCCCCCGTCGCATTTTTCAAAAACCAAAGACGATTAAAGGTGAAAATTCTTTCTGAACTAATTTGGACCTTTTATTGGCATCAAGCCCACATATACATACAAAACAGTATTGATTTCAAACGTTCTGAATGTGTTTTTTTGTTTGACTTAATTGTGCCAATTTTCGCTTTTACCATTTTTTATTCTGCTCTATATCTAGGAAATGTGACATCATAGAGAAAAACTAAATTTATAAGTTTATTCAGCACCGCAAAATTAGGTACATCCACCCATTTACAAACCAGACGCAGAAAAAAAAGTTTAAATTTTTTGACTAGGTTTATTGACAGGAAATGGCTACGTTACGCTACTCGAAGAATATATGCAGCCATTCATGTTCCCAAACAACGACGGAATTTTTGTGGATGACAGTACGCCATATCTCTGGGCCGCAGTTCTTCACGACTGGTTTGAAGAAAATTCTAGATAGTTCGAGCGAATGGTTTGGCCGCCTATCTAATAATTATGGGACATAATCAAGAAGTCAGTTCACCCACATAATCCTGCACCGGCATCAATTTCGCAGTTATGGACGGCTATAGAGGTAATCATGGCTCAAGGGAACTGTAGGGAACTTGCAACGATTTGTTGACCACCTATTCCTTCGATATGCTGCACCACGGAGGGCAGAAGGAGGTTCGACACGATGTTACGAGGCATTCCATGACTTTTATCACGTCAGTCTATGCTCTACAACAGGTTCAAATTTCAGCCTTCAATACGGAAATCTGTAAGAAGTTTTACATTATTTCTTTGCTGACGCAGTTGCAGAATTCACTTTACAATGAAAGTATTTTCATTAGGTTTTCATACTGCAATCTTGAGAGTATTCGCGTACATAATCCTGCATTTTCGATAACGACTTCCTTGCTCGTGTTCATCCCATAATTACGCCAGTTCAAATATTGTATGTATTGTGTTCTCCATGATCCATACTGTTACATGTTTCCATTCAGGTATCGTGGCGTTAGGATTTGCATATCGCCCACGCCAGTTCTATTACCCAGACAAACGGTGTCTAGTGCCGTGACCAATATCAGGCCAAATGTTATTCGACTGTGTCCTCTGTAGTTTTCACATGCAGCCGACATTTCCAACTGGGTAGGGAAATTTTTGGGTTGGTGATATTGCCGTCCGTTGTGGCAGAGCGGTTCTAGGCGCTTCAGTCTGGAACCACTGGACTGCTACGGTCGCAAGTTTGGATCCTGCCTCGGGTATGGACGTGTGTGATGTCCTTAGGTTAGTTAGGTTTAAGTAGTTCTACGTTCTAGGGGACTGATGGAATCAGATGTTAAGTCCCATAGTGCTCAGAGCCATTTGAACCATTTTTGAACCTCAGATGTTAAGTCCCATAGTACTCAGAGCCATTTGAGCCATTTGTTTGTGCTACTGTCCGGTTTACCACATTGTACCGAGTCGATCTGGCGCCTTCTGGAATTATTTTCATGCCTAAATTTTCCCACACGATTTTGAACTTGTCCTGTGGTAATCGCAGTTCCCATTTACTAGAGACTGGAAATCATTTGAGAGCTAAGGCTATTTTACGAACTTTTTCTTTTTCTAGTACATCTGTTGTTGTATCATTTTTACTGAGATAATAATTTTGGACGAAGTTTAATCAGCGTATACTACTGACAATATTAACCGGTCCTAGCACCGATGTCGAGCAAGATTTGTGAAACAGCACAGCAGTTGGCGAATGTAATCCCTTTTTTATTACACGCTTAGTTCTGCTGACGAGTAATGCCACACATTCTGTTTGCAAGTTTGCAAGTCGCAGATCACATTCATTTAAACTGAGGTTACAGGCCTGCCGAGAAACCTTAAAATTTTCACCCTTCCGTGTAGAGCAAAGTATCGCTTGCACTGCATAGCCCTCCCTGTCTTTTAGGCACCGGGAGCAACCGAGCTAAATACTACTCTTTTGGAAGTATTTGCATACTGGTTAGATTGACATGTTCTGTCACAGCTAAATTTGTGTCAGCGTGGATTTTTATGGCCGCTTTTATTTTACGTAGCTTCAGGCGCCAGGGTGAGAGCCTACATGCTTTGCGTGTTATTAGTAATATTGACGCCTGACATTTGGTGTTGATCTTTGGGAGTGAACCAGTTCCTCTGCATATCCATTTATTATTTTCAGTTGGCAGCAATACAATCTTTTTGGGATTAACAGTTGCATCTGTAGCTTTTTCATACCGTTGTAGGATGTTATGTAAGATATCAACATCTCTGATATTCTCTTTGGAAACACTTAAGTCGTCTACATAAGCTCTATCTATCAGACGTTCATTTCTCATTGAAATTTCTTGCCTCGTACAACATATGGAACAGAGGAGAGGATCTGAACCTAATGCATACAGGGTGTTTGGAAATTCCCGATACAAATTTCTAGCATTTGTAAAGGAGAGTGACTACATAATATTTTGAATAGGGGCATGTCCGGAAATGTATCGTTTCCGTGCTACAGCCGTTTGGAGACATATTTAGCAGACAGATTTGCAGCAGAATTGTCACGGTGGGGGGTTCTTACGTTGTACTGGCTGGTGTCGTTTTACGTCTGTCTCACCTCCCTGACCTGGTTCGAGCCTCATTCACGTGTCTGTGAGTGTTAGAGCAACATGGTTGAGTATACTTTCGTAGAATCCACTGACATGATCCTTCTGAATGGTGAAGATTACGGTAATGGAAGAGCTGCTAGTCGCCTTTATCAAGACAGTTATGCACAACGTCCGATTCCATCGCGGACCTTTTCCGCCACAATTACGCAACGGCTTCAAAAAGAGGGTACCTTCACCGTCGGCGTGCGTGACTGGGTGTTCCGACGAGACGCCGCACACACGTATTAGAAGAGCCCGTACTGCATTGTGATGAAGAGACCACGCCAGCGAGTGCACAAGCAGTTACGCGTGCAATGGACGTTGCACCTAGCACCGTCTGGTGTGTTGTGGATGACCAACAACTACATCGAGACACGCTCCATACCACTTCTAACACTCACAGACGCATGAATGAGGCCCTACTAGGTGAGAGTGGTAGGAGAGACGTTAAATGACGTTAGCCAGTCTGGCGTAAGCACTCTCAACAATGTCTACCTGTACCAAATCTACCTAGAGAACATGTTTTGAAACGGCAGTAACACAGAAACGGTTCGTTTCCGGACATTATTTCTTTTCAGACTGTTATGTACTCGCTCCTCTCTACAAGTCCAAGAAGTTTGTTTCGGGAATTTCCGAACACCCTCAATCACGTCATAGATTATGGGCAACCTTGCATGACTTATCTGTTGATGGAGATTTTCTCACTTAATCTACCATTAATAATGTGACACAGTACTGCCAAAAATATTATAAACAGTGTACGTGAACATGTTGTCAAAGCTCATTTTAGTCATGGCTTTTTCACATATTTATGATTAACCCCTTCGAACGCATTTGGAAAGTCTACTGACAAAACCGCTGCTTCACTCCGGTTTTTGCGTACGAAACACCATCTGTGTACGCTAGTAACGCGTCATATATGTTTCTCTGCTGAATGGCGCACGTATGATTCCGACTAATCGCGGTTTTCATTATTTGCTTTAACCACCCAGAAAATCACCGAGCTGTTAGTTGACAGTCACTGTTCAGTAATGTGACTGGACGTATTTTCTGTAACTTTGGTGTTTGTTTACCGATATTGGTGATGCAAGTTCTTAAAACTTTTTCTGGTATGTTGACATCATTACGGATTTCATCAGGAATACCCAGTAAAGCTTCCCCTAGAATACTTAACTGTTTTACACAAAATTCAACAGGAATCCCATCAAATCCTGAACGTTTTGATTGCTTCCTCAATGTCGTTGTCTGATCCCTTCTCATAAGCAGCTGAAGTGTTACCTGAAGAAACTGCTTACTGCGGAGATAATCTACATCTATAGACAGTCAGTTCCACAAGAAAGCGTACGCCATAATTTTAAAAATAGCGTTTGCAACATCTCTGGTCGTGGTCTCGAATCTGCAATTAATAAGCTTTTGTACAGTGTATAGATAAACAGTGTGAGAGTTGAACGTTTTGCTTTTTGTCGGTTGCAGTTCAAAATTAGTGCAAAATATCTTAAGCTTCACGGGGAAGTATTCCTTGTAAATCATTCTAAAAGATCAAAGCTTTCATATGGAGCTGCTGTTAAAATTCTTTGAAAGTCAAAGACATTTGTTGCGAAGTGGGTCAAACGTTATGTAGAGGGTGGATGATTTACGGGAGAGAGGACTAAGGTGCCAAGCTTTAATTGATAATCGCGTCGATTAGATTAACTATTAGGTAATTGTGCAATTAGTAATAATATGTATTTTCATGTAAAAATATTTGTAGTAGTGCCTTTCATTTCAAACTGATAATGGCGTACACTTTCTTGTGGAACTGATTGTATAAAAGGCTTGTGTGTGTACGTACTGACAGACTTTTCTCCATGACCACTCACTGCAACCGACTCGTTGTGGTGGTAGATAGCCCTTGGCCTCATACTGTTAGTAGCAGAGTCAAGGTGGGTGGCGGTGGGTGAGTGGAGCGAGAAAAAATTCGCGAGATATGGAGCAATAAATACTTTTAGGAAAAGCTATATACTTTGAGAGTTACAGCCTTTCTCGTACATGTGAAAATGCTTTTATTGTTTCATTCGTCCGCCATAATACGTTGTCTGCGCGGTTTCGCCATTCTGACTTTAATAATGGCTTGTAATATCAAGTATCACTTTTAACTTCTCAGCACGTTTTCGTCAATCTCACTTTGCCGACGATCAACAGTTCTCCCCAGTCAGTTAGGTTATTCCTCTTTTGCGTTATTCTTCGTGAATATTATCCTCAATACTCTTCTATTAGATACTGATGACGATTTAATATTACTAATTACATAATTTCGTTTGCAAAGAAGATGCCGAAGCGTAAAACTATGTTAACACTCTCTTACGTTAATTCGCAGCGAAGAAAACTAGCATGAAGAAACGTAATGGGAGAGGAAATAGGAGCGACACTTAACGAGAACAGCTGCTTCTAAGAGAACTAACTGTTCCATTCGAATTATACTGAGATATCTGCCAACCACAATAAAAACGCTTTCACATATACTGAAAAGTTCCTAACCATCTATTAGTTAGCTTTATCCAAGAGTACTTATTGCTCCATCTTTCTCGAATTTTTGCCCACCACACTCACCCACTGCGACTCACCGCGACCAGACTATCATACTAGGAGGATAGCTGCCTTCACAATATCCTTAGTGAGATATACATCTGCACGCATCTCATGTCTAGAATGATACTCACGCTTTCCCCCATGCCACATATTCTGACCCGGACAACGCTGGGTTCCTCAGCTAGTAGCACATATAGTGGGACGCGAACTTGCTTCCTTCCACTCTGTAATTCACGTCTTTACCCAGTACACTACGCCAAAGACATGCGATTTTGATTTTTGTGTCTTAGTATATCTTCAAGGGTTATATCGTTGATGCACAGTTAACCTATATTTATCTATAAGGTTGGCACGTTTGCGATGAATCTTCAGGGTGCCGCTGCCTTCAAATGGTATATTGCAGGTTGTAATAGAAGAGACCTGAATACGTCAAAATCAAAATGGCTTCTGCCACATAGAGTGACACGTCATTAAGACGTCACTTTTGAGAGTGTTTAGTCTCTTGTCTAAATGGAAGTGCTACAGTCCTGCCATTAACAGATACTGCCGTATTTGCCGCAGACACAGCGGTATGACAACAATGAACAGAACAGGAAACGGGACTCGGAGAGTCATCTGGTTGGTTGTTACTATGGTAGCTCTTTTATGAGCATCTAGGTTTGTTATTCTGATCCTGCTAAAGGGCACCTTACCGCATTCTAAAAATGTGCCACTGTGACTCCAAACTGTCCAGGCGTAATGGAATTCATTAAATCAAATTAATTTCGGTACTTAAAGCAAAGGAAGCCAAGGGGAGAGGAAATACCCTAGAAAATTGAATTTGTTAATCAATCTTTTGTTTTTGTTATTAATTTTATGTAATGATGTGAGGGCTGGTAGAAGATACTAGCTAGTGCCGATACATAGGTATATAGGGATTTAGGGATTTTTCTATCAGTTTTGCACGTCGTTATTCCATATTACATTTAAAAAAATTCTTTATTCCGCTTTTTTTTTTTTGAGTCCCCACGAATTCTTCTGCTGTGCTAAGCAAACCTCTTCATCTCAGAGTAGCTCTTACAGCCTATGTCCTCAACTATTTACTATTTGCAGCATCTATTCCAATCTGTGTCTTCCTCTACAGTTTCTGCCCTCTGCAGCTCCCTCTAGTACCATGTAAGTCTTTCCCTGATGTCTTAACAGGTATTCTGTCTTCCTGTTCCTTCTCCTTGTCAGAGTTTTCCATATATTCCTTTCCCCTCCGATTCTGCACGGAGCCTCCTCGTTCCTTACCTTATCAGTCCATCTAATTTTCAACATTCGTATGTAGCACCACATCTCTGTCCGTCGTGGGTTATTTTACTGCGTAGATAGGAGAATTCCTTTACTTCCTCAACTTCTTGATCACCAATTTATCGGTATTCTCATGTCTTCGATACCCTAAGTCCGTGTTTTATATCTTCTATACACATTAGGTTGTTCATTCCATTCAAAAAATTCTGCAGTTCTTTTTCACTTTAACTGGGGATAGCAAGGCGAATATTATCATTGGTATCCTTTCACCATGAATTTTAATCCCACTTTTGAACCTCCCTTTCATTTCCGACATTGAGCCTTACATCCTTTGTATTCCGAGCACTTCATTCTTGGCTCCCTGCTCTTACGGTTCCCTCTTGGTTCTTATGTATATGGTACCGTCTTGCTATATAGTTTATCCGTATTTTTCTAATGATTTCGAACATATTGTCCCGTTTGGCACTGTGGAACGCTTTTACCAGGTCGACGTATCCTCTGAACGTGCCTTCATTTTTTTCACCCTTGCTTCCATTATCAACTGCGGACTCAGAAGGGCCTCTCTGGTGCTTTTACCATCTCTAAAGCAAAACTGATTGTCATATAATACGTCCCCAATTTTGTTTTTATGTTCTTCCATATATCAGTCTTACCAGCAATTTGGTTGCAGGAGCCGTTGCGCTAATTGTGCGGTAAGTGTTGTACTTAACGGCTCTTGTTATCTTCGGAACTGTGCAGATCATGGTTTTCCGAAAGTCTGATGATATATCGCAAGTGTCATACGTACTACACATCAACGGTAATAATCTTTTTTTCGATTTTCCGCAATGATTTTAGAAATTTCGATGAAATGTTATCGATTAGTTCTGCCTTACTTGATCTAAAGTCTTCGGAAGCTCTTTTAAATCTTAATATTTGATTCCCTGTATCTTCCCTATCGACTCCTGTTTTGTCTTCTGTCACGCCATCTGACAAGCCCTCCTCGTCACAGAGACCCATCCGCTCTCTCCGCTGAATTAAACAGAGGAATTCCCACTGAACTCTCTGTATTACTGCCCTCGCTTTTAATTTCACGGAAGGTTGTTTTGACTTTTCTATTTCGTAAGTCACGCCTTCCGACAATGTACACTAGTAAAGATTAAAGAATATAAAGGTGTTTTTTTAGTATGAGTGCCAAACAACAGGATTTTTAGAACTCCAAAGCAAACAACACTATGATCGTCATCATACATTTAATAAAATGAACGGTTTTATTGACTGCATAAAAATTACACGAAAACAACACTGATTAAGTGAATGATTACAATTACACCTTGACAGAGTTCCTGTAAAATCGCTACAAAATTGGCTACCTTTCTCGGGAGAATCATACATATTTTTAGTAAATTTGGCCTGCTGCGGCAACCGAGCGGGCTGCAGCAGTAGCTCGTTCCAGCGTCGACTCGGATGGCTCAGCAAGACTGCGACTTGCTTCAATCAATCTCTGGGACCAGAGCAGCCTTAGAGATGTAGTGCCGGTCGGGGTGGCCATGCGGTTCTAGGCGCTATAGTCTGGAACCACGTGACCACTACGGTCGGAGGTTCGAATCCTGCCTCGGGAATGGATGTGTGTGATGTCCTTAGGTAAGTTAGGTTTAAGTAGTTCTAAGTTCTAGGGGACTGATGACCTCAGAAGTTAAGTCCCATAGTGCCCAGAGCCATTTGAACCATTTTTGAAGAGATATAGTCTGGGGATGACCTGTGCCTTTTCACGTGGAACGAGAAGTTGCGTCACAAACAGAGCACTCACGGGCTCCAAGACGTATTGCTGGGTTCATTGTATTCAGCACGTGATTCATTCATCTTGTCGACACGTGTTGGTGCCAAGGATTAAGCCATGCATGAAACCAGCTATGGTTCCTTTAATCATACCAACATTACTTACACAATTATAGATATTCTAGGACGAATGTTCAGTAACCGAGTCTGTATCAGTTTATCAACATCCATGTCTATTCAGCAGACATGTCTGCTTTGTGGGCTCTGAATACCCCTGGACGGAACTCACGATCTACATGCAGGTGATGTGTATTTAACATACTGCTGGAAAAAAATCAGGCGAATGCTGCGACGGTTCCATGAACAAGAGCACAGCCGTGTCTTTCCTCTAAACGTCATTAAATGAGTTTAATGCAGCCTATTATGATCTCGACTCTAACCACTCCTCCCGCTTTCAGACACAAAATAGGGCTGAGACTGTAGATGTCTATAAAATAAATAAAATAAAAATATTGTTTAAATATTAATTATTCTATCTCTATGATGGTGATTGTAATTGTAATTGATATTTGCTTATCTGGAACGTGGACGTTTAATTATTCGGTATCAGACGCTTGACAATGGCTTTTTTCGTAAAGGCAATGTTACTCGTAGTTGACCGTGAAATAAAACTGAAATAATCGGACTTCGTAATTAAATCATTTCCAAAGACTGCTGCGGTAGGTGCGGACTCATAATCTAAATCTCAATATTTCAATAATTTGCCAGCCATGCCAATACGTCGTACAGAGGTGATTGTCTACTAAACATAAAACGGTTACACAGTTAGTTAAATCAGATATATTCAATGAATAAGCCTACAGTTCATAATCCTACTTACTTTTATAAATATAAATTCTTTACAGAATCGAGTGCCTAGTCTGGTTGCAACTCGCAGTATTCTTCTATAACATGAAATATGGCGGTGTGCCAGACAATAGAATAAAATACGTGCTTCTCGCACCACATCTACCAGAGCTCTCTCCTTTCTTAATCAAACATAAGAGTAACGTAATTGTGCTTTTGTTTTATCAGCGACACAGCGCTGCAGTTGTGTGCCATAGGCTTTATTTATTTGTCACTGATTATTTATTTAATTAATATTTCGCGTTTCCGAGGAAACTTACGCTCGGCATGCAAATGTGCCTTTATATGTCTCTGTGAAGTAACAAAAAAGGAAATTTCAAAACGTATTGTAATGAATTATGCAGAAAATGGTTCAGGTGATTCTTTTTCTAATGTTCGTTTTTATGTTGGCGGTATTACAGACAATATTTTCTACTCCGACGGAAAAAAATCGCAACATCCAGAACGAGTTTTGCAACATCAACGAAATTCTGTGGGCGTGTTTCTAATTGTTGTGTCTAGACAAGACAGTCTAGACAAAAGGCGAGGAAGCCGAAAGGGCACGCGTCAACTCACTCCGGCTTGCGTGAGTCTGAAACAGGATACGTAATGAATGCTATAAAGAAAAGTACGTAGCTGCTGGAATACTTAACTTTAATCCATCATTTGTATACAGCATTCTTGATGATACAAGTGAGACTCTCTCTAGAAATGGTTAATGGCGTCTTGCTAGGGCGTAGCCATGGACTTAGGTGAAGGCTATTCTAACTGTCTCTCGGCAAATGAGAGAAAGGCTTCGTCAGTGTAGTCGCTAGCATAGTCGTCGTACAACTGGGGCGAGTGCTAGTCAGTCTCTCTAGACCTGCCGTGTGGTGGCGCTCGGTCTGCAATTACTGACAGTGGCGACACGCGGGTCCGACTTGTACTAATGGACCGCGGCCGATTTAAAGCTACCACCTAGCAAGTGTGGTGTCTGGCGGTGACACCACACTAATTATGACATACGATGCCTATTACAGTTTCGCGCCATTCACCGAAGACTAGACACCATTACCAACACCTCATTGAATTTGAATGACGTCGTGTAATAGGGCTACGAGAAGCTTGACTGGAATGTAGCATGATTTCTGGCAGTGTTCGCCACGAGAACGTACGGTTGCAAGAAGACCGGGCTCCGAAAAGCCACGTGAGTCTACCTAGAGGGGAGTCCATCTGTTCGGGGAATGGCTCTGGCGTATCGTACTGCACCTGCAGCAGTAATATGAGCTGCACTTTGCACCACAGTGACACAACAGACTACTACACATCAATTACTTCAACGACAGTTCCGAGTCAGAAGCACTGTGGCGTGCATTCCACTGACCGAAACCAGCTCCGCTTGCGACTTCTATTTTGTCTGATGACAGCTGATACTGGCACGGTGCCTGTGATGGCTGTGTGTTACAAAATGTAAACTTTCACTGCTGGAATTGTCACAGTTAATAAAATATTCCGGGGTATTATGCCATGGTCAAAGGAGTTTCACTTCAAAATCCGACGTTACGTCCCCATCAGCGGTGGACATTTTCAAGGATAATCGAAGCTTTGTTGAATGTTCGATTCACACCCTGGCTCACTACTGACTACAGCAAAATTCCGCTTCTGCGACCTTCCGCCCAGTGGCGCGACGTCACATGTTTTGAATACGTGAGCACAAATGGTCTTTGTCGACTGTGTAAAGGATGAACCAGACAGTAGGGGATTTTACTTTATTATATGAGCTTTCAAACGGTAACTTCATTTTTCCATTACGGCCAAGCCACGGCCTTCAGTGTTAGCTGCCTGTAAGTTTTTTCGTCCCACGGAACAGGAAGGCAGCACCTTGATCACACGCCTCCCTCATGTGCTTACGAGGTAACGCCGCCCCAGGCGTCGCTTAGCAGGCAACGCTCTGGAAAGATCCCTTGCCGCCCCCGCGGCTATCTCGGTCCCGACCAATCAGGGCGGAGGAAGCCGCGTTGTGCGTCGAATATACCCGGCCGCCCGTCGCCGGGCCCGCTCTCTTGTGCTCTTGTCCTCCCGATCTCTTGGACGCTCGCTCTGTAGCAGTGTACAGGTGCTGCGGCACTGTGGACATAGTTTTGGCGGGCAACAACTTTCGTTAGCTTTGCGAACTATGTTTCGCCAAACTCTACGCTCTGGCTCACCCTCACCTCCCTGGGCCCATGTGACCCCTTTTTAAGACGCTTTCGCCAATAAATGGCCTGTGTCTAAATTTTGTACTATTCATTTCTTAACGCCCATCGCCTTCCCAACGGCCCATCCTTTATAACTGTTACTATCATTCCATGGTGGAAGATT
Organism: Schistocerca cancellata; assembly: GCF_023864275.1. Lineage (NCBI taxonomy): Eukaryota > Metazoa > Arthropoda > Insecta > Orthoptera > Acrididae > Schistocerca > Schistocerca cancellata. The sequence continues at coordinate 153,302 of NW_026047104.1, forward strand.
GGTACACATCTTCTTCAGCATCGGAATCCAAATTTCATTCAATTTCACGCCCTCCTCCTTCCTATTCAAATTACTTGGGTGCATCACAATCTCTATGGCCTCTCTGTATACCATTTCTTAGTATCCGCTTGTGGCTGCCCGTACTTGAGTCCGGTCAAAATCAATGTGGTGATCTGCTGGCTGTAAAGAATATTTCGCAATAGCTGATATGTCTATCTCCCTCTTCAGCAATTGCCCTTGTTGTCTTAGAGTCGCTTTTTGGCAGTTCTTTTTGTAGGACCCACAACTACAAGGAATCTATAAGCTCCAGATTTTTCCATCGGTTGGCCAGCATCCGTGGCTGAATTTAGATGATCTTGTTTCTTCCGTGTGTGCGTGTAAGTTACCGCGATGTTTCGCTTTCTCAAGATTTTTCCGGATGATGATGATGTTTGGTTTTGTGGGGCGCTCAACTGCGTGGTTATCAGCGCCCGTACAATTACCCAATCTTTGCTCAGTCCAATTTCGCCACTTGCCTGGATGATGATGAAATGATGAGGACAACACAAACACCCAGTCATCTCGAGGCAGGTGAAAATCCCTGACCCCGCCGGGAATCGAACCCGGGACCCCGTGCTCGGGAAGCAAGAACGCTACCGCGAGACCACGAGCGGCGGACGAGGGAGATTTTTCCGGTGCCGTCAGTCACTTCCTTAATGAATGGGAGGAAAACTTCCCGTTTAACTGGCGCTTGAGCATCACAACGATTTCCAAGCAGTGATCTTAACGCTATTTTCACCTCAGCAAAAGAATGTCTTCTTGAGCAATGCAGTTAAGCAACACTGGTTCACAGATTTTTCTTGGCTCTATCCGTCCTACGTTTTTATGAACCCTCACTTCCGCTGTGGATAATGGTTCGAATCGCACTGTAGAGCCGCCCGGAGTGGCCGTGCGGTTCTAGGCGCTACGGTCAGGTTCGAATCCTGCCTCGGGCATGGATGTGTGTGATGTCCTTAGGTTAGTTAGGTTTTATTAATTCTAAGTTCTACGCGACTGATGACCTCAGACGCTAAGTCGCATTGTGCTCAGAGCCATTTGCACCATTTGAGCCCATTGTTGATAACGGTCTGTGTGCATAGGTATTCGGTAAACTGTGTGGCCCAAGCTACCATATTCTATCTTCAAAACTAACACAAACGTGTCACCCAAGTACGGAACCAGATTTTCGGTTTCTTGTTCCCAGTTTCCAATGCCTTGTCTTCGAATTTTTCCATAAAGAAGTTCGCTATAACCGAGCTTAAGGGGCTCCCCAGAGCGCCATCATCCCCCTGTTCATAGAACTCTTCGTTCCATTTGAGATACATGGTTGAGGGGCAATGTTTAAACAATTCTGCAACGTCAGGAGGAAAAGTCCGATTCAGCTGTTCCAATACTTTATTGAGAGGAACCATTGTAAATAGTGACACCGCATCAAAGCTAACTAATATGTTCTCCGGCTGTACGACTATTCCATTTAATTTACTGATAAAATGTGCCGAATTCTTGATATCCGAATCCGATCGGCTCATATACGTTCGCAATAATGTTGTCAAGAACTTGGAAATCGAATAGATGGGCGAACCAATAGCACTCACTATAGAACTTAGAGGAACATGTTCTTAGTGCATCTTCAGCAATCCATAAATTATTGGTGCGAGGGCAACTGAAATGAACAGACTTCCTAATGCTCTGTTCGACAGAGGGCTTCTTTATCAACCGCGTAGCAGTTCTAATAACTTTGTCAGTGGGGTCTTTACTTAGTTTCCTTTATGTTTGTGGATGCAATAAATCGTTAATCTTACTATGATAGTAGGTCGCATTCAAAACAACCGTTTCATTTCCCTTGTCAGTGGTGAGAATGATACCACTGTCGTCCTCATTCAGGCGTTTTAAGGCATTCCTCTCACCAACAGTTTTTGGAGGCCTTGCACGAGACAGTACTCTCACAGCCTCTATGCGGATTTCTTCGGCCGTAACCGTGTCACATTTTGAAGTGAAATCCTTTAGATCACGGCAAAATAGCGCGGATTATTTTATTAATTGTAGCCGTGTGTTGCTTATAAGGAGGCCAGATGAAGGCCTACAAGACAAACTGCACCTACACCTGGAATTATGGTTTACGGTGCTATTTCGTATGACAGCAGGAGCACTAACGTGGTTATCCCACGCACTCTGAGTGCAAATTTGTTCGTCAGTCAGGTGATTCGACGTGTTGTGCCGCCATTCATGAACAGCATTCCACTGGATGTTTTCCAGCAGGATAACGGTAGCCCATAAACCACTGTTGTAACCCAGGATATTCTGCAGTGTCGAGTGTTGCCCTGGCCTGCTCGGGAATATGATCTGTCACCAAACCTGCACATAATAGACATCATCGGACAACAAATCCAGTGTCATCCAAAACCAACATTAACCGTCCCTGTATTGCCTGAAAAAGTGGAACAGGCATGGACCTCCAACCCACAAACTATCATACGGCAACTGTATGGATGTCTGCGTGCTTACATTCAATGTTCTGGTGATTACGCAGGTTATTGGTATACCAACATTTCACATTTTCAGTGGCTTATCTCGCGCTTACGTTAACCTGTTGTCTTGCATTGTTAATCACTTGAATATGTCACCCACAAAAATGTAACTGCAAAATTTCTTTCGCTACATTAAATTTGTTGTTGCAATATTTCTTATTACGTAACTACGATGCAAACAAGGTCAAGTAGTCAGATTCTTGAACGTTTGTGGGCTTGCTTCAGAACTGAACTGGAAAAGTCACATTAAATAACAGGCTGTCTTGTTTTAGTCTGGCTGGATTTTTTTTTCACTGACTGTATTTAAATGTTTTGCAACACCACAATGCATCATGTCTGCATTTACTCTGGATGGCGTCGTCATCGTGTATACATTCTTCATCTAAATCGGATTATGCCAGTTGTACTCCACTGCTTGTTTAAAAACGGCTTCTTCATGTAGTACTAATTATAGTATACTCTACTGCTTTTTAATATTCGAAACACCCATTGCAGGTAGACAATATGATTCCATCTGAACCCTAAGAGAACCCAAAGTCTACAATATTTTATTTAGAAAAGCTTTATTGTCTTTATGATTTTTCTGCTGACGAAAGTAATCTGTCTGACAGTTAAAACACACACGTATTTCACCTTATCCACTCTCAAATAGCTCAAAACACCAGAAGAGATAAGGCACACATGCTCTTACGTATCTGCCTGAGGGTAATGGTACCAGAGAGTTTTGTGTCGTGACCGGTGACATAGTTGCATAAGTGATGATTCCCAGTCAATTACTATCATAATATGAAGTGCAAATTGCTGCTTTATGGACACAGTATTTCATCAAATAAATGAATAGTAGCACCCATTTAGTCTTCGGAAAGACATATGGTTGGCTGCTCTGCGTGTATAGTTTCCTTCTTACAGTTCGACTACTCTGAACACATTTGAGTCCAATATACTGCTAAATAAAGCACTTAATTATCTAAGAAAACAGCTGACAGGCGTTGTTCGTCTTGAGAGGGGGTTCGTTGTCTGATAAGTGGGTATACTATAAATGTTGTGCACCTATGTTAAATGGGAGCTCCCGTAATTCAAGGCTCTTACGTTGAGGAAAAGTGAAGTCGAAGGAGTTAGCGATTGTAATCGGGTGGATACAAGTGATTAGTTAATGGAAGTTTCTCAGTTAAACCTAACGCTCATCAGTTATCATTGGCATCATCTCAAGTGCATTTCAGCAGCTTTACTGGCATTAAAACGCACTAATAAGGAAGAAGCGCTCTGAGGAAGTAATGAGTTCATGGAAACCAAACTGGGATATTACGATTAACTCGCCTACCAAGACGAAAACATGTAGCTACAGCACAAAAGAGCGTCTTGCATGGTAAGTTCACCAAATGTTATTTAAGCTATATAAATATATCATAACACCGTCACTTAATTTAGAATTTTGAATATATTCCGCCAATAGAGGAGCTATGCATTCTTTTCATTATTTGTTTTGTTGGAAACTTAGCTACATTGTGTACATACTAAAATAACAATATTATGCTATGCAGTAAATATATAACTCGTTTATTAGCATGAACGACACATGTTCTATACATTCCATTGCCATCAGAGCAGAAGATACAGAGCTTGTGGAGAGAATCTGAATAGTATGGAGAAATGATTGTTGAATTTAAATAACCAATGACAATTTCGTGAATTATAATTTTATTTCACTTAGAAGGTTCCATTCTACACACTCTCTGTTGCATGACAGTAAAATCTTAACGTACTTCTCTGTATAAGTAGGTTTTTTCAAACTATTTCTGATTATACTTTATTGGTGATTGCAATATGTACATTACTAAAAATCTATCCTATCTTGAGAGATTTGAACAGGCAAAATAAGTGTAACTTTCGCATGCACTTTTGGTGGTAAATAATTTTTGCATGTGAAACATTATTTTCTCGAAAGGAGTGCTACAATTCATAATGGAAAAATTACTTACCTTTTGCTCAGGCTTCAGTGTCTGTGGGCTACTTTTATAACTATCCTTTTTGGTAATAATAGATATCTGGGTTTTAAGAAGTTGACTGACATACTCAAACGATTCTTCTTTCTCAACTTTTATTATGACGATTTCACTTATTAGAACTGTTTACCAAAATCTTGGTTCACCAAAACACTATGTACAAAATACTTGATTAAAGTAGTCACTTGGTAAGAAACAATTGGAATACACTTATCAACTTGCAGACAAGTATAGAAGTTGCGTATATCAGAGCTGTGAATCAACTGATATAAATATTGGACGCCTAACATTTACTAAGGAAACGAACTGCTGATAGCTGATGTTCCGTCTAAAGTAACATAGAATTTGATGTGTGAAGTTTCTGGAACAGGAACATCAGGAGAGTTTATCAAAACACGAAATTTTTTTCCAGTAATAAGAAATTTACAGTAAATTTAAATATATTATGAACTGTGAACTTAAGGGGAGCCAAAATAAAGTTTTTATTCTTTAAATTCAACTATAATTTAAAACAGAATTTTCTCGAAATAAGAGCTCTGTTTACGATATTAATTTGAAAGTATTTCTTTAAACACATTGTTTTTAGCCATTTTTTCCTATTTTGTTCTAATTAGCCATTTAAACGTAAGGTAATGTACAATAAATTATAATTGAAAACTTTCTCAATTATTATTAGTCAAAAGTCAAAGAAACAGAGACCATCGTTAATTACTGTAAACAGATAAGAATGGTACTACTGTCAAAGAGGCTCAAGTGTATGTTCGTAAGATATACCGGGTGATCAAAAAGTCAGTATAAATTTGAAAACTTAATAAACCACGGAATAATGTATATAGAGAGGTAAAAATTGACACACATACTTGGAATGACATGAGGTTTTATTTGAACAAAAAATAAGGTATTGCTAGACGCGTGAAAGATCTCTTGCACACGTCGTTTGGTGATGATCGTGTGCTCAACCGCCACTTTCGTCATGCTTGGCCTCCCAGGTCCCTAGACCTCAGTCCGTGCGATTATTGGCTTTAGGGTTACCTAAAGTCCCAAGCGTATCGTGACCGACATCTCTAGGGATGCTGAAAGACAACATCCGACGCCAATGCCTCACCATAACTCCGGACATGCTTTACAGTGCTGTTCACAACATTATTCCTGGACTACAGCTATTGTTGAGGAATGATGGTGGACACATTGAACATTTCATGTAAAGAACATCATCTTTGCTTTGTGCTTTGTCTTACTTTGTTATGCTAATTATTGCTATTCTGATCAGATGAAGCGCCATCTGTCGGACATTTTTTGAACATTTGTATTTCTTTGGTTCTAATAAAACCCCATGTCATTCCAAGCATCTGTGTCAATTTGTACCTCCCTATCTACATTATTCCGTGATTTATTCAGTTTTCAAATTTATACTGACTTTTTGATCACGCGGTATATATATTCTGTTCCTTAGTATTAAAATACCCGGTTCCCCAGAAATCCGTGTGCTGCGTCAAGTTGTGTGAAAATGAGCAATATATTATTTCCCAAGAGTTGGTAATTCCCTACTGCATCCAAAAAATTTTCCAAAGCGAAAAATTTTTCTGCTGTTGTGGGCATTGCAATGTAGCAAGTCCTTTTACTCAAGAGAAAGGGCTAGTTCGTGTAGCGAGAGTAAAAAATCGCCAGGTGAATGTTGGTTCCAAAGCAAACAACAGGACGACATACAACTATCAGCCAGAAAATTATGATCACCAACCGAACAGACATGCCATATGTGACATGGATAACAGCGGCGATGCACCGTGGTATGGAAGCAATGAGGCCTTGGTAGGTTGCCGAAAGGAGCTTGCACCACATCTGCACACACAAATCACATAATTCCAGTAAATTCCGGGGAGGTGGGATATGAGCTGTGACACCACACTCAATCACATCCCAGACGTATTCGATCGGGTACAGATCTGGCGAGCTGGGGGCCAGCACATGAATTGGAACTCGCCACTGTGTGCCTTGTACGCTCCATCACACTTCTCGCCTTGTGACATGCCGCTTTGTCATGTTGAAGAATGCCGGTGGCGTGAGATAAAATCACTCTCATATGGTCTGCAACCAGTGTTTGATACTCCTTGGCCATCATGGTACCATAGGCGAACAGCACTGGACCCATGGATGCCTACATGAATTTTCCCCAGACATTGGCACATGAATGGATTGTCGGCTGCAGAGGGCCATAGTTAAGAGTGTTTGGTGCGCTGTGTGTTGAGACTCTCTTGCACTCTGCCCATCTCTGATGTTAGTTCCGCCATGCACTGTGCGTGTCTCTGACTAGCAGTCATTCCTCACTACATCTCGCTGCTAGCGCGTCGGCGGATTTATATCGATAGTATTTCGGTGGTCATAATATCCTGGCTGATCAGTGTATTTTCTACCTCCCAATGCTTATTCTCCCATGTTCGTCGGTCATGTACAAGTTCTAACTTCTGTGGCACTGTTTCTTGGTGTGCTTTAACCTGTTGACATAACTTCATTTGGTCTGCTTCCATTGTTTCAATACTGTCCTACACCCTTGAAAACAACGCCTGTCGTTCAGTCGTGACTTCTTCCCGCATCTGAATTCTAAGTGTGTGGAATGACTTTTTCACGCTAATTTCCTCAGTTTTGTTGGTAAGTTATTCAGCCATTTCGCGACATTACCTGATGCACTTTTCTCTATATGCAGTAAGCTCGTTCAACTTTTTGCCATGACTCTTGCCTTGTTCCTTATTGACTTTCATTTCTCCCAAAAACAGACTTACAAAACACTGAATGCTCGTTTCTAGCCCTATAGATCCACCACCTACCCTTTCGTTTCTACAGAACTGCGTATGAATGGACTCTGAACTTTGTGTACCATCTTGTGTAGTACGAAACCTCTCCGTTAACCAAACGCTAGGAGTTTCAACTTCTCCATTAACTATCACAGTATCTTGCCTAATGGACGATAAAACTGCTTCCTGCTTACAGTTGCTATTTTCGAAGCCAATAAGCACATCCTATAATGCTCCAAGTTGTAATCACATACTCCTTGTGCTCCTAATTCCCTTAGTTGTTCACCCAGATCACACTTCACTCGCTGCGAACGATTCAGTGAGCGTAGTTCTGAGGACTTCCCCGGCGATCTGTTAAGATCTTGAGGGGTCGGGTATTCTGCCAGATATCAACATCATTCATACATTACACTTCGATCATGTGACTCATTATCTTCATCTGGTGCAACCTGAGTCTGCTCGTCCAGTCACAGGCCACTTTAATGCCAGGAATGCCCTCAACCTCAGATGGTGGTTCATATGCTTCAAATGGCTCTGAGCGTTATGGGACTTAGCTTCTGAAGTCATCAGTCCCCTAGAACGTAGAACTACTTAAACCTAACTGACCTAAGGACATCACACACATCCATGCCCGAGGCAGTATTCGAACCTGAGACTGTAGCGATCGCGCGGTTCCAGACTGTATCGCCTAGAACCGCTCGGCCACCTCGGCCGGCTCAGATGGTGCACTTGTGTGCTGTTCCTAGGAATCCTGTCGGTGTTGCTACTTGTGGCCTCTCTGGTTGATTTGGCTTTTGTTGATCTGAAATCATAGTAAAAACGAAACAAGTGGCGATGAGCAGCTGCTTGGAAGGTTCGTCAATTGTGGTGGTCGCCTCTTCCTGGTGGTTGTCGTTGCGGTGAATCATCTACTGTATTCGGAGAGTCTCCTCCGCAACGCCAACGATGTGTTGTCACTGCGCCAGGATGAAGAGGGCCTTGGCGTCGATCAGCATGACGGATTCAATGGAGAGGAATCTGAGCAGCGTCTTTTGCTGCTCAGAGGTAGAAGGATTGGGATGATGGGGAAACGGGAGCGTAGGTTTATTTGGGATAGGTGAAAGGGTAGAGATTGAGGAGATGAAGATAGGCGCTCTCCTGAAGTAACGAGGCTAGCTTGTTGATCAGCGGTCACACACTACCGATGTCCAGATAGTCTCAGCTCCGCCTGCAGCTGCTGCAGCTGGATGAGAACTGCTTCCACTTCTCCCTTCAGTTCAGCTTTTTCTACTGCCATGGCGGCTTTGAGGGCGGCTATTGCGTCATCGATAAAAGTAGACGGCATAGGGCGTATGCCACACTTGTTGACGGCCATAACTTCGCAGCGGCACTGCCCACCACCCCTTCTCGCGGGGTGGTTGGAGGGTGGCGTTGGGATGGGGGGTTGCCTGTTCCTCGAGCTTAGTGGCACTGGGAGCCGCCACATTTTCACTGGAGGCCTTCCTGGCGGGTCTTCTTCTCCACTTTTCTTCTTTTCGCTGCTCCATCTCATAATGTAGCTGCAACCTCGAAATTTCGCCTTTTGTGCACCACCGCAGTTGACATACATCGGCGCGGCGTCACGTGTCTTCCTTCACGTTCGTGTGTTGTGCACTTGCACGCACATCATACACGCCACGTCTTCCTAGCAGCACTTGGCGACGCGGCCACGTTTCTAGCAGCGGTACGGCTGCTCCACCCTCCTCTCCTTGTGACGGTTTGCGGTCCCAGCCAATTGGAGCACCTCGACTGCCGGGCACTCCACGATGACTGCGAGCAAGCGAGACTTCGGCTTCCCTTTATCTCCGCCTTCCTTTCCGTGTTTAGACTGGTATGCATTACTGGTGTAAGGTTACCTGGAAGTGTAAGGAACAGGACGAATAAGGCTTGACCACCATTCGCATCAAGAGTTTTGTTAACACTTGCCAGTAAAATAATTTTATTCATTAGGCCAACAGCGCTTTGCCATACTAAGACGAATCTGTTATTTTAAATAAAAATACTTAAAACAATTACTGATAAACGATTGATAATACATAAAATGTTTCAGTGAGATCAAACAACAAAATCTTATAATGTTAACTCAAATACTTGCTTTCAGCTCTTCAAAAGTCACTCATGGGAAGACGAAGTGCGAAATTTAAATTTACAACAAATATTTTTCTTTTTCCAAAAAATATAAAAATTTTTTGTGCCACTGATTACTATTGTTGAAATATTTACAGTAGAGACGAGAAAAATAGCAAGATAATATTTCAGCAATTAAAGTTACACAACAACCTCTTCAAGGACTCTGAGAAACGGTCTTCAAGTTGGTAGTACAGAACATTTCTGTTGTGGATTGGCAAGACAGCCAACCCACTATGACAGGAAGCCGAAATGCACGCGTTTTAGCTCACGCAGGCTGGCGTGAAGTCTGGAACAGGTCACGGAAATGAGGCTAGCAAAAAAAAGTACGTAGCTGGTGGAATACTTAACTTTAATCCATAAATGGCGAGCATCGCTCTTGACGGTACATGTTTTACAGCATCAATAGTAACTGGTAATGGCGCCTTGCTAGGTACTAGCAAATGACGTAGCTGAAGGCTATGCTAACTATCGTCTCGGCAATTGAGAGCGTAATTTGTCAGTGAACCATCGCTAGCAAAGTCGGCTGTACAACTGGGGCGAGTGCTAGGAAGTCTCTCTAGACCTGCCGTGTGGCGGCGCTCGGTCTGCAATCGCTGATATTGGCGACACGAGGGTCCGACGTATACTAACGGACCGCGGCCGATTTAAAGGCTACCACCTAGCAAGTGTGGTGTCTGGCGGTGACACCACAATTTCTTTATTGTGTTTGAATAAAACATAAGAAGTAATTAATGAACTATACCTAAAAAGGGGTTCATTAAAAGGGAACAAAAACAATTAGATCTCTTTGATATGAAACTACCACACGTCAAGCAAAGTGATCCAGACGACTCGATCCGAAATTTCTCAGCGCAGGTTGATACGTTGCTCACCACACTCCTTTTCTAAGCAATTAGTGGGAAAACGCCACACGTCGCAAACATATCAAATGTGAAATGATATCCTGATGAACAGAGAACTATTTATTAAGTAAAAGAAGTAAAATCACAAGTAATCAGATTACACACTGGCATTGCAGACAAAATAGGTGTGAAAAGTTGCTAAAGGTTAATAAGGTAAATGGCTAAGGCAACCACCTCCCACTTACTCCTGATACCTGATAGTGAAGCAGACTGTTAGCTTCGTATCACGCCACGAGGCGTAAGCCGTAAAAACTTAACTGTCACATGAGACGCAAACATAGATGGATGGTAGACACCAACTGTTAGCTCTCCTGTGTAAACGCAGGCTCGGTTTGGAATTACAACGCTTGAAAATAGATGCAGCAAGTTTTGTCCCGGTCCTGGTAAGACGCATAAGCTTGCGGGCCTCGTATAACTAAAGAAAGTAGCTTGGCGATTTAGTGCACAACTTACCAGACAAAAAAAGAAATACCTCAAAAATCCTAAATAATGACGAATTAAACATTAAAGCAGTTTACAAAACCCCAAAATTTAAAACACTCCATCACTTAACACCTTTGTCACTATACCAAATAGAAGGCTCCTCAAATTACATGGCCAGACACAGGAATAGAGAACAACAACAACATAAGGCTGAACCGAATCCGATATAGAAGCAGCAGGGCGCAAACACGCACAGGAAGCAAACCAGTCATAATTATCACCCTCGCAGCGGAGAGCAAGAAGAGTCTAGGAAATCCACAATTCCGCGTGGTCTCGGCACCGAAGCAACGATCTAAAAGTACCAAAGATTCCATACTTCTCTTGGATCCACCTACGATCCAAAGCTTTCATTTACTTTAAAGCAGATAAATATATGACAATGCCGATATTGGCGCTCTCCTCCCAAGCAGCTCTCCAAGACTGCAGTACTGCAGTACCGAAACAAAGTTTAGACCACTCACAAAACTGATATACGCGCCGCAAACGCGCACCTTTCTAGAAATCTTGTGATCACTTCATACACCGAACTTGCGTAATCCTTCGTTCCAATCCGAAGTCAGAACCAAGAAATCACTTCTCATCCCTTTAATGACCACACGATGACCGCCATCAGGACCATACCGGCCCTCCACACTAGGATCTTCGATCCCACGGCGTTCCGTCCCCAACCGACTGCTTCCGCGGGCACACCGACCAAGCAGCCTTGCCCACCGACACCGACGTCGTCGCTCCTCACGCACCGCCCAAAGGTAACTTCCAGCCACCCCCTTCCAGCCTCTCACCTCGCGGCGCGAGGGGTAGCCAACTCGCCAAAGATATGCTGCGACCGGAGGCTCCAGTCCGATCTTGATATTGACATAGCGGCGAGTTCTGAGAAGGCGGGTGATTTCAAAAACAAAAAAAATATTTAAATAGCGAGTCTTACCAGCTTACTCAGGTCGGTCATCATGAAATCCAGCAAGACAATGCATTTTGTGGGGCATTTCTACAAATTTAAGTGTATGACTACAATGTATCAAATCCACTAGCACAACTATTGAGATAATTTTGAAATCCGACCAGATTTTGAATTTCCCACCATTTCATACATAGATCAATTGGCCTATGTCCGATAAATGGGAGAGGGGCAACAGACACATTCCACATCATTACAAAGTGTTGCATTCATGATCTTTGGAACATGTATTTATCTAATCTAATACAAGCAATACCATATACTCCAAAAGTGCAAACCTAAGGGGAATGGGTGACCTTGTATGACAATACCATTTGTTCCAGAACAACAGAGGAGGTTAGAACATGAAAAAGCACTTAAGAGAACAATAGGGACACTAGAGAAGAATAGGGGTTTTATGTATCGTATAATAACTGACAGGACAACATATGTCGTTCTTACAGCTTTATTTAAGTTAATAGGCAAAGGTATATAACATGAAGTTTAAAACAATACAGAGTATTTATTTAACCCTCAACGTGCTCCCCAACCTGGTGGATCGCCAGTGAGATGACCAGTTGCACCGGCGAAGTAATATTTTGTCCATCGAATATTCGAAGAGTTAAGATCCGCTCCATTCCATCTCTCCCTACTCTCGCTTCCACGTATATCTTGGTTGCTTATCATCTTGTAAGAGCAAAATGTCTCCCACTATGCGTTTAACCAGTTTCTCAAATCTATTCATAAAATCATGTTGCAATTTTTCTCATAGCTTTGCTTCTCAGATCCTTCTGCAGACTAAGTCTAGGACGTGTGGGCATAGTAGTTAACTGGTCGCTTGCAAAGAAATGGCTTTGTTTCAGTGCATCTGTTTCCCCACAAGCGATTGGTCGTGAGCTGATAGTGGTTTCTATTTCTGCTAATAAAATCCTAAATGTTCCTTCGTCTACTTACAGTACATACTTTGAAGGCTATCAAAAATTTATCTGTGCTGTTATCTTAAACGAGTTCGAAGTGAGCCACGCTGAGTGGCCGCGCGGTTTGAGGCGCCATGTCACGGACTGTGCGACCCCTCCCGCCGCAGGTTCGAGTCCTCAGTCGGGCGTGGGTGTGTGTGTTGTTCTTAGCATAAGTTAGTTTAAGTAGTGAATAAGTCAAGGGACTGAAGACCTAAGCAGTTTTAGGGACCGATGACCGTAGCAGTGTGGTCCCTTTAATCCCGCAACCAACCAACCTAAGCAGTTTGGTCACTTAGGAATTCACCAACATTTGAATATTTTGAAGTTCGAAGTGCAGAGCTCTTGTATTAGTACATGTAAATAGTAACATATAACATTTTCGTAACAAATTGCCGACGAAAAGCGTTCCTGCGAAATCTGAGTCTGTTCCTGCAAATGGCTTAGTGAATATAATACGGTCAGGTGGTAGAGGAGGTTCTCTCTCGCATCCTCGGGCACTTCTGTCTGTCTTACAAGGGAGACAAGTGTGTATGTCTACTTTTACTGTTTGTCTTCCCCTTAAAATTCAATACTCATCCCGTAATTCAGCTACTAATATAGCAGTTCATGTGTGGTGTAAGCGTATGTGACTTTCTCGAATTAGAACCGTGTAAATGGATGAGAACCTTGTAAGAGTAGTGGATGCTTTTCCAGTATATTCAAGCCCCCAATGTGAAGTGGTCGTCCAAGTCGTATGAGTCCATCCTGATGAAACAGTCAGTAACATTGTATCTTTCACTTCGCTGGAAACTCGATCTTGTTTTTAAGCGCATGGCATTCTGCTGGAAAACTTTTCTGCTGGGCCATCCCTATCCAACTCCGTTTTTCTGATTCTAGTTCACAGACAGTGAATTTACCCTTTATATTTTCTGGATGTGTTACATTTTGAAAGAAAGGGAAAATCCTTACCATTATGTGCAGCAGTTTCCAATAAGAACTGTGTTTCGTTGCGTCAGTGGGACACACTCATTTATTAATAGCTAAGACTTGTTTATATAGCTTTCGTGTCGCTCGTAATGTGTCACAAGAGATATGTACTTGAGGCTAAGGTACAGGTTTCTGAGTTAGCCATGGAAGCCAATGCCACTATAACATGGAAGATTGTAATCTATTCAAGTTTCACATGATATCAAATCTGCTGCATTGTCTATGGTAGGGCAGTGTCTCTACTGGCATGGCGTTAAAATTTCATGGACGTCACTTACTGCACTAGCAACAAACGTCTGCCAGTGTTTTGGATCTCTTCGTATCCAGGCAAGTGCCGCTATGTAATCGTTCCACATTATTGTGTTTGCGATGTCGAATCCGGAATCCTGACAGAAATATCGCAGAAGACGTGAACTCAGTAGAGCGTCTAGTAATTCAAGCCGCGGAAGCGTTACCCTTCCGACAGGAGAAATAGTTTTTACTCCCAACCAAGGGGACAATTTTTTTTAGTCTCGGATGTTCAAATGTACCCTTTCTGAGGCATCAGAAAAAAAACGTAAATTTGCGAAAATTTGTGATTTTTGGTAGTACAAGTCTATCTGTCCGGGTAGTCTGAATGATTGCAGATGGGTAAGTTGTGATGTTGAAAACCTCCATCGAGGAGCTACGTCGGGAGGCAAGGTCTCATTCCAGTGTATGCCTTTACACCATGTATCTTGAAATAAGATTTTTCCTATTATGGATATCAGTGGAAGATGCCAAGAAGGTCATAAAACACATATAGGTGCGGATCCATCTTGTAATTTATTGGTAATGAAACGGCAATCGAAGAGGTTTGAATCTGATTCCGTATCCCAGTCGATGCCTAACATTGTAGTATGTTCTTTAACTGACTGCTGCCGGCCGCGGTGGTCTCGCGGTTCTAGGCGCGCAGTCCGGAACCGCGCGACTGCTACGGTCGCAGGTTCGAATCCTGCCTCGGGCATGGATGTGTGTGATGTCCTTAGGTTAGTTAGGTTTAAGTAGTTCTAAGTTCTAGGGGACTGATGACCACAGCTGTTAAGTCCCATAGTGCTCAGAGCCATTTGAACCATTTGAACTGACTGCTTTTCGTTTTCCAGTCTAGAATTTGTAGCCCATTTGGTCATTGGAAATTTTATTTGTTGGAACATACGTGACTCCTGATACTATACAGATGTGCAACATTGACTTTCTCGTAGCTGTCAGCCAAGTGGTTAATGGAAATGCTTTTATCTATAATTATTGTTACAATACAATAAATGCTTTTAAACCTTATAGCCAGTTCACGCAACTTTGCAAATGGGAGAAATGGACTACATGTGAGACCAAATGGTAAACGTGTAAATCTGTAAATGACGACATCATTTGATGTTTAGCAAATTGCATCTTCTCCCTTCTAGACATAAAACCAGGAAAATCGCGTTAAATCTCTGTCTTTTTCATTCAGTGACTGTTGTAAGACTGCTTGACTTCCATTTCCAACAATAGCCTTTTGGTACACCCTGGAACGAATTGAAATTGATACTACTTCAGGCAACAAATTCTGTCCCGAATCTAGTGTGTCATTAAATGGCGTTGAATTATTTCCCCATGTTGAAGCATCAAATACAATTCCCTATTTTTCAGTTTCCAATCTTTGCCTTTTCACTGCGTAGTGAGGAAGGCAGAATACATCATTCGAGGAATCCTGCATGCTGAAGCTTCCAGTGTGTTAATTCTGAATATAAAGCAAAATATGAATGTAACGCGTGTGACGAAAATGAAGATTACTAGAAAATTTTGTTTTTAATGTCGTAATAGGTCTTTCTGAGTTGCAAAAAATTGAAGAAAGGATCAGATCGGCCTTTCATAGCTATGAAACTAGCCTTCCTACCTTCTGCCATTGGAAACGCATTACGAAAGATCTGAAAGACGGCGCCATGTTTCGGTGAGAGTGATCATTCTTGTTCTTCTTTTATCCCTAGAAGCGACACATGTCCTTTTCTACGGACGTCGAAACTTCGTTGAGGTGCACGTTGCTAACACTCACATTCTTAACAGTAATGACCAGCACTCACTGAAAGTCCATCCAAATCTATACGGAAGAAGAAATGTCGAATCAGTAAGGCCTATTG
Source organism: Schistocerca cancellata (assembly GCF_023864275.1). Taxonomy (NCBI): domain Eukaryota; kingdom Metazoa; phylum Arthropoda; class Insecta; order Orthoptera; family Acrididae; genus Schistocerca; species Schistocerca cancellata. Next base: position 169,167 of record NW_026047104.1, read on the forward strand.
GTGGGTCGTCTCTTCTCATTTTCCAATATCTGTTCTTTTCTCCTTCGAATCAGCAAATTGCAGCTTATGGATGTTAATATCTTGAGGAATACCAGTAGGTGATGAATACTGGTTCCCACTTTCAAAGGAGGAAAAAATGGAGGTATTTTTGGCATAAACTCCTCTCAGCTTGAATTGAACAAGCCTGTGATTTGCTGACGTGAAACGTGGACACTCAAGTCCTACAACAGCTATTGGCTGTCGGTGATGACTCATATTACAAGCTGTTGAACAGATTCGTGTTGATGAAGCTTCATTGGCTCCCAGCGTCCAGTAAACAGCGTGTACGTTTTCACAATCGAGTCGGACCTGTCATCTAAACAGTGGCAGTTGGAAGATACGTAAAGGGAGGTCGTTCAACATTAATCTTTCCCACTGAGACTCGCGTTTCTTCATTGCCGATAGATATGTGATTATTATTGCTGCATTCTTTTACGTTAAGTCCGCTCCTTGGAGACAAGAAACGACGATGTGAGGTTTTAATTTTGTCGATCCTATCCTTGATGCTCGATGTGAACATACACTCTTGTGCCCAATGAAGATGTGAATCGCAAAACATGCAGTACTTCGACTGCTCTCATTTCGTCTTTCTACCTGGCTTCTCCCCTGCAGAGTCTCAGCTGTGGATGTGAATATATCTGAAACGCTACAACTCTAATTCCGTTGGTTTCATGATGTGGCTTTCAGCAATTAACTCTCTGTTAGCTTGAGTAACCCACCGACTGATTATATCTTCCGAAAACGCAAGCAGAATTTTGGGTGCTAACATGCAGCCATTATCGTCTACATTTTCCCTGACGGCTCGTAAGGCTTGTATGAGTTTGTTACATTCGATAAACGTTGTGTTTAGTGTACCTGTTGACGTATGTAACATAGGTTCCGTAGTTTCAAGGTAATCGAGATGAACCCGAATTATAAGGTTTCATCTCGGTAGCGAGATATTAATAGAGTTTCATTTCCTCATACGAATCCACATTGTTGGAAATGCTTTCAACCAATTTCTTGGCTCATCTTCTGAATATCACCGGCGGAAGACGTGCTTGCCTATAGTAGAAATCGTAGGACTGCTGTCGATGCATGACTGAAACTGTCTCCAAAATCGAGACCGCTTCTCCACTTCGCCTGAAAATAACACTGATATGATGGACGGAAGTTTGACATTATGTGTCACGGTCGTGAGAGTTACTGTCGCGGCTGAAGCTGGTGTCGGATATGTAATTGATGATGACAAACTAACCTTAGTATTTCTAGCTGCCCTCAAAACTGTCTACATATTCCTCGCACCTATTGACATCGGCATCATTGTGTCGGAAAGCAGATCATTAACTGCATCATCAAGCACTCTCAAATGATCAAACGTCTCTTGCAGTCGACTCAGAAAGTGCTCAAAATCTGTATCTTCTCGTGTATCTCTTTCATCAGTTGCCGTTCTGAACCGTGTTACAAGTGCTCTTTCAGTCTTTTCTGAAAGTATTTGTATGGAGAGTAGCCTTGTACGGAAGTGAAACACCGACGATAAACAGTTTAGACAAGAAGATAATAGAAGCTTTCGAAATGTGGTGCAACAGAAATTGCTGAAGTTCATATGGGTAGGTCACGTAACTAATGTGGAAGTACTGAAAAGAATTGGGGAGATGGGAAATTTGTGGCACAACTTGACTAGAAGAAGGTATCGGTTGGTATGACACTTTGTGAGCAATGAAGGGATCACCTATTTAGCATTGGAGGGCACCGTGGAAGGTAAAAATCGTAGAGCGAGACCAAGAAATGAATACACTAAGCATATTCAGATGGGTGTAGGTTGCAGTAGGTATTTGGAGATAAAGAAGCTTGCACAGAATAGTGTAGCCTGGAGAACTGCATCAAACTAGTCTCTGGACTGAAGACCACAACAAAAACAACAACATAATAATGGACAGGACAACAAATATCGTTCTCACAGCTTTATTTACATTACTAGTCAGAGATATGTAATACAAATATTAATACACTACAAAGTATGTTCCCCTAAAAGGGGAATTAGAGAACCACAGGGGGATTACAGAACAAGAGCAGTTCGTTCTGAAACAATAGTTGGGGAGGGAAGGTGGCTCCTTCCTTGACCCAGAACTGACATTACATGACTGCTTATATCTACATAACTTAAACGACGTACGTGGCGTAAAATAAAGCAACAGCTTGCCAGCAATGAATTTGTGGTAGAGAGTAATGCAGAGAAAAGAAGTAGCCAGAGAGTGAAATTGGTGCACAGGAAAGGAAAAAGGTATTGCAATACCTTGGACTCGATGCTACGTAGGTAATCATACGAGAAAGGTGAACTCTCTGGAGCACAGAGCTATGTACAAAGTCACGCAAAGAGTATGCTGATGTGCCTTCACGAGTTCTTAAATACAGGGACAGAAGAAGCGGAATACGCTGTAGGAGCATTAGAACTGCAGAATATATACGTATGGATTGTGTGTTACGAGAAGAAAACATTGTGGGAAATGTCTTTAGGAAAAGTAGCGTGAAGCTCAAGAATAATGCCCAGCAGCAAAAGTTTCCATTTAAGATAAAAGAAAATAAAACAATGACGCTGAAGGATTCATTGCACGTATGTAGCCAGAAATGACTACAGCCAGTAATGCAATTTTTTGTTAGAATCAAAGGTGACGCAGAAGTGCATGAATGTGATGCTGAACTACATTATACTTTTCGGGTCGAACTCAGTGTGTCGGACAGCCTTAATTTTTGATTAAAAGAAACCTTCCAGCTGTCTTAGTATATGATGTGGTGACTTCTACTGCAGCGCTCGCATCGTCTCCTGTTTCGTTTCGAATATTGGCAGATTCTGGTAACATTTGAAAATGCATATACTGAAAAATTTTCAGAACGTACACGTTACTTCATCTATCATGGACGACTAAGAAATGAGTAACTACCGTAAGAGGCTCATAAATTAGAAAAACCATACAAAAACTTAAATTTTTTTAATATAACGACGATATTTTACTACCATTGAGATGAAAACTGTAATTTTTATTGTGAAAGATGTTGAGGATGTAGTGTTTTAGACAGCATAGGAAGAGATTTGAGCAGACAACATCTTTTTTTCAGATGGTGTCACATACGGGAACGTCTTTTCCAATGCAAGAAAACACGAGACATCTTCTGGTGGCCAGCAAACTGTTCATCGTGACATGCAAAATGTTTGGTCTAATGCCATTCACAGTGGATACGACAACGGCATCGCTGAAGACATCTAAGAGCGACTTAGTCATCTCTGTTGTCGCCTGCACGTGTCAGCTAATTTCTGCTTGTGGATTCCCGTATTTCCTTGTCCGTATTACGGGTCGACCATCTTCGATAGATATTGTTAACTTTTCAGTCACTTTAAATTTCTCTGCCTTATGTGCAGTCTCTATACTTACTGACCACTTATTAAATCGATGCAAATACGAAAAAATGCTTAAACTGATCGTGTCATGTGATAAGATTATGAATACGTACTTGGACAGCAAACCTCAGAATGGAATGGTTGGGAAGATCGTAAAAATGGAGTTATTCCTATTGCTTTTCCTCTATCTATGGGTTTTTATGCGCCTGTTCGCTGCGAATACTGGTGCCCACTGGGTGTTATGTAGTTTACTTACCATAAATACTTTTGCGGTTGTGGTTCTGACGATTTTCAGGTTTTCAAACCTGCAGCTGATTGTAAAGAACAGAACTTCCGTTTTCAACATTTGTCTGCTTGGCGTGAGAGACGTAATTCGAGGTACACTATGCAGACGAATACCTGTTTCGGAAAGATATGCATTATACAACAAGGGTCACATTAATATCGCAGGTTCTAGCTACCTGCCATTCCACATCAGATCCCTGAGGAGAGTACATACAAAGCTTTGTGAGCTGTCTCTCGTAGTGACTTCGGCTCACGAAAACTTTCTGCTGCTCTACCTGGTCACGCTGATACTGTCGGTTGTCTCGCAGCTGTACCTGATTTTCAGACACGACCAATTCTTCGGCAGGAGAGCACCAACACAGGACAGGTGCTTCTCCCTGGCGTACAACTTGAGCCTACTGTGTGTGCTGCTGGTTTCCGCCCACCTCACCAAGACGGAGGCGCAGCGGTCGGCTAGACTGATCTCCCAGTTGCTGCTCGAGAGCTCCCGGTCGGCATCTGGCGCGGTGGGCCGCGAGCTGCGGCTGCTAGTTCACCAGGCGACCGCCAGGCGCCCAGTGGCGCTGCTGCTGCGGACGCTCGCCATGGACCTGCGGTTCGTCATCACCTTCGTCTCCGCCGTCACCACCTACTGCACAGTGTTGCTCACCTTCCTGCCGCCAGGTGCGCTGCACGTCTTCTTACATTTGTCTTCATTAATGACACATACTAAGGTGCCGAAGGTCATGGGATACCTCCTCCTACACACTACTGGCCATTAAAATTGCAACACCAAGAAGAAATCCAGATGATAAGTGGGTATTCATTGGACAAATATATTATACTAGAACTGACATGTGATTACATTTTCACGCATTTTGCGTGCATAGATCCTGAGAAATCAGTACTGAGAACAACCACCTCTGGCCATAATAACGGCCTTGATACGTCTGGGTATTGAGTCAAACAGAGCTTGGATGGCGTGTACAGGTACAGCTGCCCATGCAGCTTCAGCATGATATCACAGTTCATAAAGAGTAGTGACTCATATTGTGACAAGCCACTTGCTCGGCCACCACTGACCAGACGTATTCAGTTGGTGAGAGATCTGGAGAGTGTGCTGGCCAGGGCAGCAGCCGAACATTTTCTGTAAACAGAAAGGCCCGTACAGGACCTGCAACATGTGGTCTTGTATTATCCTGCTGAAATGTAGGGTTTCATAGGGATCGAATGAAGGGTAGAGCCACGGGTCGTAACAGATCTAAAATGTAACGTCGACTGTTCAAAGTGCCATCAATGCGAACAAGAGGTGACCGAGATGTGTAACCAATGGCACACCATACCATCAGGCCGGGTGATACACCAGTATGGTGATGACGAATACACGCTTCCGATGTGTGTTCACCGTGATGTCGCCAAACATGGATGCGACCATCATGATGCTGTAAACAGAACCTGGATTCATCCGAAAAAATAACGTTTTGCCAATCGTACACTCAGGTTTGCCTTCACCATCGCAAGCGCTCCTGTCTGTGATGCAGCGTCAAGGGTAACCGCAGTCATGGTCTCCGAGCTGGTAGTCCATGCTGCTGCAAACGTCGTCGCACTGTTCGTGCAGATGGTTGTTGTCTTGCAAACGTCTCCATCTGTTGACTCAGGGATCGAGACGTGGCTGCACGATCCATTACAGCCATGTGGATAAGGTGCCTGCCATCTCGACTGCTAGTGATACAAGACCGTTGGGATCCAGCACGGCGTTCCGTATTACCCTCCTGAACCCACCGATTCCATATTCTGCTAACAGTCATTGGATCTCGACCAACGCGAGCAGAAATTGCGCGATACGATAATCCGCAATCACGGTAGGCTACAATCCGACCTTTATCAAAGTCGGAAACGTGATGGTACGCATTTCTCCTCCTTACACGAGGCATCAAAACAACGTTTCACCAGGCAACGCCGGTCAACTGCTGTTTGTGTATGAGAAATCGGTTGGAAACCTTTCTCATGTCAGCAAGTTGTAGGTGTCGCCACCGGCGCCAACCTTTTGTGAATGCTCTGAAAAACACTCATTTGCATACCACAGTGTTTTCTTCCTGTCGGTTAAATTTCTCGTCTGTGGCACGTCATCTTCGTGGTGTAGCAATTTTAATGGCCAGTAGTGTACACTCCATTCAAAACAGCTTCTACTCGTCACAGACATGATAAATACAGGTCATTACGGTGTTTAAGGGCGTCTTACACTATTCTTCCTGCAAAATAGTGGCAAGTTCAGGTAAGGAAGATGTAGATCTATAGAGATCACGCACCCTTCTCTCCAAAGTAGACCCCAAAGGTTAAATAATATTGAGATCTGGTATCTGTGGTGGCCAGGAGAGACACGATTATTCATCCTCGTGCTCACAAAACCAGTCCCGCACAATGCGATCTGTGTGACAAGGGGCTTTGTCTTGGAACACAGTATCATCATTGGAGAGCAAACTTTTACGATGAACTGGATAAGATACTCAAAATGATCAAATAACCCCTGGCAATAATGCGGCTTTGAGGAGTAACCATGGGGCCAATGGGATACCACAATATGCCTGCCCATATCATCAGCGAACCACCGCCATTTTTAACTGTTGAGACATAAACTTGACCTGAATTGGAAACAGTGTGAAACAGGACTCATCCCACGAAATGACTTTGTTCCATTGCTTCACAGACCAAGTTTTATGGCCTCGGTACCACGTTTTCCTGTCACAGGCATTTCCATCAGTGATGAGTGGTTTTGGAATTCCAGCATGCCCTGCAGTTCATCGCTTACAGAGCTCGTGTCACTCTGGTTTGGTGCTGACAGGATCTGCGAGTGCAACATTCAGTTCTGCAGTGATTATTGCAGGTGTCGTCCTCATATTTTTCCTCGTAATCCTCTTCAATGATTGTCTGTCAGAATCACAGAAGACAACTATAGTCCGTGTTATGACTTAGCGGGACGTTTTTCCTCTTTTGTGTATACGGTATAAATCTTCCATATACCGAGCGAGGTGGCGCGGTGGTTAGCACACTGGACTCGCATTCGGGAGGACGACGGTTCAATCCAGCGTCAGGCCATCCTGATTTAGGTTTTCCGTGATTTCCCTAAAACGCTTCAGGCAAATGCCTGAATGGTTCCTTTGAAAGGGCTTGGCCGATTTCCTTCCCCGTCCTTCCCTAATCCGATGAGACCGATGACCTCGCAGTTTAGTCTCTTCCCCCAAAACAACCCAACGCAAATCTTCGATACGGTGCTACACCAAACTCGTCGGCTACCTTGTTTACAGGATCACCCAGCATATGAACACCAACAATGTGCCCACGTTCGCATTCACTTAGCTCCGACATAATGCACTCACAACTACACGGAACAGTGTTCTGGGAACGCCTAACACTTGTAACTGTATTGAGGACATTCCAGATGTGCCGTTACTGGTCAAATAAAGCAGCGCAACAATACAACAATGAGACCAGATTGCTTGCCTAGGACCTTATTTCTGATCAGACATGAATTTCTCACCGTGTTCCCAATTTTTTTCCCAACCCTTGTACGAAGAAGCATGCCATGCAGCTGATTAAAAGTTATTTTAAAACACGTAGATGTTGCGATTTATCATTTCCAGGGTGCTCTATGTGGTCGTCCTGTTCGCTTTTGTGGTTGCTGGAATTGGTAGCATTTATCTGGGACGCGGGGTTTTTGAGCCTGCAGATAGTGGGTCAGTCTTCCTGTAACTTACCTAAATGAATTGTGGCCGAGACCTATGTGACTGGTTAAGGCCTTGTGGGTTTACCATGGCTGCTGATGTTTTCCAACGTCCTCTGAAAGAAATTGTTTTAAAGGGCGTGGAAGGCAGCAGCATTATATGGAACAGTGCCGTTAATGGTAGCAAGAAACGGCCAATTAAACTGTCTGTATTCAGCCCGTGGGGCGGATTGGCATAAAGGCCCAGATGTATAGCTATTTTCTGGAGTGTTTGGGAATCCTTCCGAGACTAGAACGCAAGTACTCCCTGGGGCGACGGTGGCGTCTTCAAGTGCAAATCAGGAGCTGTTGGGCTGCCATTAAGGGTGATGGTAGGGAATCGCGGCCCATTTGGGGTGGGGGGAGATGAACTTCAGTGGTCAGTAAACTTATTCCTCCTGCCCAGAAAGTTTTGAGCAGTTTCGCAGTGCGTCACCTGGAGCGTGGAATTCAAACAGAGATTTGCCGGTTTCTTGGTGACGTTAAGGTCACCGGCCTCCCAGCTGCTGTTCGGCACTCGGTTTAACCGTCTCTTCTTTTCGCCACCACAACACAAAACCCGACGCTACACTGTGCTAGCAGCCATCACAGTCGTCCACACGACGAAGATACACGCTTGTTACAACATAACAGGTCGGAGGAATGCAATAGTGAGCGACCTCCAGTATAACCTCGGAATAAGCGGCTGCCCTACACTCATTCCCTGAGTATAGAACAGCTTTAAATTTTCTCTTTAGGCTGTCAACAATTACCAGCTTTTCATTTTAAATTATGAAGTCGTTCTGTCATGAATCAGTTAACATTTTTCCAGTGGAAACTTGTGGCAAGGTGTCTACGTGTGTGTCCTCCTTTTTGAGATTAGGTTGCTTTCCTGTTTTTCTGAAGGAGGACATTGTCGGTAGCTGTTCAGCACGGTGTAGCGTGTTTTTTGCGTTGGTCGTTTTCCAGTTACAATGCCTGATTTTGGATTATTTTGAATGCAATTGAGTTGCTGCAGGACACTAATTTTCTGATATATGAGTAGTAACGTTTTTAGCTTCTGTCTCGCGGATCAACGTGAGCCTGGCGATCCTACTTTAGTCATCTACATATACATATACATCATCTACATCTACATCTACATCTATACTCCGCGAGCCACCTTACGGTGTGTGGCGGAGGGTACTTATTGTACCACTATCTGATCCCCCCTTCCCTGTTCCATTCACGAATTGTGCGTGGGAAGAACGACTGCTTGTAAGTCTCCGTATTTGCTCTAATTTCTCGGATCTTTTCGTTGTGATCATTACGCGAGATATATGTGGGCGGTAGTAATATGTTGCCCATCTCTTCCCGGAATGTGCTCTCTCGTAATTTCGATAATAAACCTCTCCGTATTGCGTAACGCCTTTCTTGAAATGTCCGCCACTGGAGCTTGTTCAGCATCTCCGTAACGCTCTCGCGCTGACTAAATGTCCCCATGACGAATCGCGCTGCTTTTCGCTGGATCATGTCTATCTCTTCTATTAATCCAACCTGGTAAGGGTCCCATACTGATGAGCAATACTCAAGAATCGGACGAACAAGCGTTTTGTAAGCTACTTCTTTCGTCGATGAGTCACATTTTCTTAGAATTCTTCCTATGAATCTCAACCTGGCGCCTGCTTTTCCCACTATTTGTTTTATGTGATCATTCCACTTCAGATCGCTCCGGATAGTAACTCCTAAGTATTTTACGGTCGTTACCGCTTCCAATGATTTACCACCTATGGCATAATCGTACTGGAATGGATTTCTGCCCCTATGTATGCGCATTATATTACATTTATCTACGTTTAGGGAAAGCTGCCAGCTGTCGCACCATGCATTAATCCTCTGCAGGTGTTCCTGGAGTACGTACGAGTCTTCTGATGTTGCTACTTTCTTGTAGACAACCGTGTCATCTGCAAATAGCCTCACGGAGCTACTGATGTTGTCAACTAAGTCATTTATGTATATTGTAAACAATAAAGGTCCTATCACGCTTCCTTGCGGTACTCCCGAAATTACCTCTACATCTGCAGATTTTGAACCGTTAAGAATGACATGCTGTGTTCTTTCTTCTAGGAAATCCTGAATCCAATCACAAACCTGGTCCGATATTCCGTAAGCTCGTATTTTTTTCACTAAACGTAAGTGCGGAACCGTATCAAATGCCTTCCTGAAGTCCAGGAATACGGCATCAATCTGCTCGCCAGTGTCTACGGCACTGTGAATTTCTTGGGCAAATAGGGCGAGCTGAGTTTCACATGATCTCTGTTTGCGGAATCCATGTTGGTTATGATGAAGGAGATTTGTATTATCTAAGAACGTCATAATACGAGAACACAAAACATGTTCCATTATTCTACAACAGATTGACGTAAGCGAAATAGGCCTATAATTATTCGCATCTGATTTATGACCCTTCTTGAAAATGGGAACGACCTGCGCTTTCTTCCAGTCGCTAGGTACTTTACGTTCTTCCAGCGATCTACGATAAATTGCTGATAGAAAGGGGGCAAGTTCTTTAGCATAATCACTGTAGAATCTTAAGGGTATCTCGTCTGGTCCGGATGCTTTTCCGCTACTAAGTGATAGCAGTTGTTTTTCAATTCCGATATCGTTTATTTCAATATTTTCCATTTTGGCGTCCGTGCGACGGCTGAAGTCAGGGACCGTGTTACGATTTTCCGCAGTGAAACAGTTTCGGAACACTGAATTCAGTATTTCTGCCTTTCTTCGGTCGTCCTCTGTTTCGGTGCCATCGTGGTCAACGAGTGACTGAATAGGGGATTTAGATCCGCTTACCGATTTTACATATGACCAAAACTTTTTAGGGTTCTTGTTTAGATTGTTTGCCAATGTTTTATGTTCGAATTCGTTGAATGCTTCTCTCATTGCTCTCTTTACGCTCTTTTTCGCTTCGTTCAGCTTTTCCTTATCAGCTATGATTCGACTACTCTTAAACCTATGATGAAGCTTTCTTTGTTTCCGTAGTACCTTTCGTACATGATTGTTATACCACAGTGGATCTTTCCCCTCGCTTTGGACCTTAGTCGGTACGAACTTATCTAAGGCGTACTGGACGATGTTTCTGAATTTTTTCCATTTTTGCTCCACATCCTCTTCCTCAGAAATGAACGTTTGATGGTGGTCACTCAGATATTCTGCGATTTGTGCCCTATCACTCTTGTTAAGCAAATATATTTTCCTTCCTTTCTTGGCATTTCTTATTACACTTGTAGTCATTGATGCAACCACTGACTTATGATCACTGATACCCTCTTCTACATTCACGGAGTCGAAAAGTTCCGGTCTATTTGTTGCTATGAGGTCTAAAACGTTAGCTTCACGAGTTGGTTCTCTAACTATCTGCTCGAAGTAATTCTCGGACAAGGCAGTCAGGATAATGTCACAAGAGTCTCTGTCCCTGGCTCCAGTTCTGATTGTGTGACTATCCCATTCTATACCTGGTAGATTGAAGTCTCCCCCTATTACAATAGTATGATCACGAAACTTCTTCACGACGTTCTGCAGGTTCTCTCTGAGGCGCTCAACTACTACGGTTGCTGATGCAGGTGGTCTATAGAAGCATCCGACTATCATATCTGACCCACCTTTGATACTTAGCTTAACCCAGATTATTTCACATTCGCATTCGCTAATAACTTCACTGGATATTATTGAATTCTTTACTGCTATAAATACTCCTCCACCATTGGCGTTTATCCTATCCTTGCGGTATATATTCCATTCTGTGTCTAGGATTTCGTTACTGTTCACTTCCGGTTTTAACCAACTTTCCGTTCCTAATACTATGTGCGCACTATTTCCTTCAATAAGAGATACTAATTCAGGAACCTTGCCCTGGATACTCCTGCAGTTTACCAATATTACGTTAACTTTTCCTGGTTTTGGTCTCTGAGGACGGACGTTCTTTATCAACGATGATAATGTCCTCTCTGGTAAGCCGTCAGGTATTTTATCGTTTCGCCCAAGGGGGGGTCCCTCTAACCTAAAAAACCCCCGTGTGCACACCACACGTACTCTGCTACCCTAGTAGCTGCTTCCGGTGTGTAGTGCACGCCTGACCTGTCTAGGGGGGCCCTACAGTTCTCCACCCAATAACGGAGGTCGATGAATTTGCAACCATTATAGTCGCAGAGTCGTCTGAGCCTCTGGTTTAGACCCTCCACACGGCTCCAAACCAGAGGACCGCGATCGACTCTGGGCACTATGCTGCAGATATTAAGCTCAGCTTGCACTCCGCGTGCGATGCTGGTTGTCTTCACCAAATCAGCCAGCCGCCGGAAGGAACCAAGGATGGCCTCAGAACCCAAGCGGCAGGCGTCATTCGTTCCGACATGTGCTACTATCTGCAGCCGGTCACACCTGCCCCCGAAGAGTGGCCAATTCTCCTTGCGTCCGCTCACAACAACCACAGTCCCTACACATGACTATGTTTACCCTACCCTATACGGTGACAAATTCCCAAGATAATCTTCTGATGAGCTACTCTGATAATCAAGAAACACTCACTGAAATACGAGACGCGAAAACTACGCTAGGTTTTCCCAGAAAAACTATTTAAAAGCTAAGCGCAGCAAATAAGTACAAAAACGCTTTATACAAACAGTACTGTGCTGCTGCTGGTGCTCTCGCTCTCGCTGTCACAAGACATCATATTCCCCATGCCACCACCATTGGAAGAGTGATTGTCGTAAGCCTCTGTATTTGCTCTAATATCTTGAATTTTCACGTCGCGAGATGTTGGAGTTGGGGGGGGGGGGAGGGAGGGAGAGTGTAATATGTTGACCGACTCTTCCCCGAAATTGTTTTCGCAAAATTTCAGTAGTAAGCCTCTCTGTGATGCACAACGTTAAAGTCTGCCACTGGAGTTTGTTTAGCATATCTGTAACACTCTCGCGCCGACTAAATGATTCAGTGTTGAAATGCGCCGCTCTTCTTTGGATCTCCTCTATCAGTCCTATCTAGTAAGAATCCCAAGTTGATGAAAAATAATGAAGAATCGCTAGAACAAGCGAACACGTAAAACTACCGACGTTTCGATCACTGTTACAAGTGACCTTCTTCAGGTTCACTTTCAGTTTTACATATTGACAATGCGGTCAAAAATCCAGAAAATTTTTATTGACTGTGACAACGACCACGGAAGCCTACTTTTATACGTATTTAACCAACCTGCATGGCCAGGAAGTCTACGAAACATCAGAAAGTTGGAAAGGCTGCGGCTAAGAAGATGTAAACTGCTGAATGATACTGCCTTTTTGAAGAGGTGCATGGACACTGGTGTAGTGTCAGAATTCTTACGGCTGACGTCCCATATAAAATCGAACAAGGCGAAGAATACCTGTGTACAAGCCAGCAAAGCTTTGTTACAGGTGAGGATCCGCCACATTCGAACAAGTGTTGACACAAACAACAGGAAACTTTGTAAACTGCACCTCTTCCTTGGTGTAAATCTGGACGTGGATGACTGGGAGAAGATCAGCATGTTAACCTTTAAACAGGCTACAAGATCTAGCGATAGTATCGACACCCATCATATGAAGAAGTTCGACAAACTACAGCAGGAAACCAGCGAGGAAGGGCTGATGCTGAGCACTCGACGGACGGTGGTTAACCTTTCCAGCCACATCTTTACCGATGCATCCACACAAATTCTGGATAAAAGGATGACTTTCGCAGTTGCACAAAACGAGTTCCGAAAGAAGGCATCAACGAATCTGTCGAGGCTTCGATTCGTCATTTACCACAAGCTGGGGAGGAGAAGGTTAGACAATAAACTGTACGGGTCCTGACTCATGCATTACGAATACGTGCCCCACTCATACAGTTATAATTGGTGAAGACTTCAATCTACCCTCGATTTGTTGGCGAAAATACATGTTCAAAGCCGGTGGTAGACAGAAAACATCTTCCGAAATTGTACCAAATGCTTTCTCTGTGATTATTTTGCGTTTATTCTTAGTACTTTGGTTTGTATGGTTTTGAGCCTCGCTACAATGACCTTGTGTTCACTAATCCCTGTATCCGTCATGACGCTCTCTATTCGCTCAGGGTTATTTCTGGCTAAGAGGTCAAGTGTGCATTCGCAACCGTTTATAATTCGTGAGGGCTCATGAACTAATTGTTCAAAGTAAAGCAGCAGGTAAAAATTCGCTTGATGCCTTCCTAAGAGAGAGTCTCCATTCCTTCCGAGCTAACTATATAAGTGTAGACCAGATATGGTTTAAATTCAAAGATACAGTATCGACAGCAATAGATAGATTCATACCGCATAAGTTAACAAGAGACGGGACTGATCCACCATGGTACACAAAACAAGTCAAATTCAGAAGAACGCCAAATCCCAAAGACTGGTTATGTTTCACGGAAACTCGAAACTTAGTGCAGACGTCAATGCGAGATGCTTTTAATAGTTCCCGCAATGAAACATTGTCTCAAAATATGGCAGAAAACCCAAAGAGATTCTGGTCGCATGTAAAAGCTTGATGGTAAACTTGGTCATAGAGTATATAGGAAGCCAACAAGTACTGACAGACACCTACATGCCTCCTCTCATCATCCGCCATGCACACTTTAACGGAGGGGGCTCAGAGCATCAGCGATAAGGAACATCTAAGGGATGAATTACTAACCCTCGAGTTTTGGTGCCAGTGGTTATGGGATGAAACCAGTAGATAAAACTATTATAGAGGCAATAGAAAGAGGCAGGCGAACCGCCAATATGAACAGATAGGGCGGGTACCAACTTCCGACATCTTGACTGCCAGCAATAGCAGCGTCATGGAACGACAACTCACGTGAAGCAATACACCCAGGAGCGGGGGAGACTGCAGCGGCCTCAAGTAGCAGTATGTCGAGTACTGGCGCGCCTCAGATGGCGCTAGAAAGCACGAAAACAACGCCACGTCAGAAATGCTGCCGGGTTCTTTATTCACCGATTTACGCCAGTCACAAGCAGTAACGCAAACACCAATCAAAACGTCGGATTTACACTAATGAAAAGAAATAATAAAAACACCAGTAAAGGACTTCTAACATCCCCGTCTTTCATCCTTAACAGCCTATCACAATTAGATAACAGCCACGTCTGCAGGTATATAAGAAACTATTTTGTCATTCAGCACCCTTCCCCCAACATTCGTGGTTGTATCGCTGGGGACGTCCTCCACTACGTTGGTAGCAGTGACCGCCCAGTCCTTCTCACCAACTCCTTCGCCCATTGGCCCCCTCCTGCCCCCCACCCTCCTGCCCATCCGAAGTTCGTCCATGACTACCCCCGCGCCGACTTGGATGCCTACCGGAAACCTTTTGCCTCACAGGTCGAAATCCACCTAGTAAGCTTTCAACATCCCACAGACACCACTACTCCTCCGTCCTTCCTAAAGAATACCATCATCCCTGATGCCGTGGAGGCCACATTCCTGAAATGTATCCACTCTCACCGCCCTACTCTTCCTCCACAGGCCGTCCTTCTTCGTGAATCTCACAGGTTCTACTGCTCCTTTGTCAGAACCTGTGATCGGGAAACAGTCCTCCGCCAACAGCAATTACAACGACACATCCGAGACCTCTTAACAGCAAAGAAACGCCGTGACTGGCGCCAGACATGTACACCTCTGAACTCCGCCCTCCCTGTCAACTCTTCATACTACTGGTCTACTTTCCACTGCCTCACTGGCAGCCATTCCACCCTGCATTATCCCCCTCCCCACGACAACCGCCCCTTCCCTGACGACCTCAGTAATTGTAAACATTTTGCTTTCCACCTCTCCAAGGTCTTCTCGATTACTGATGATCCTCACTTTGGTTGCTCTCTTTTCCCCATGGTCCTTGAACGATCCAGCATATCTGTCCCGCAACTTGCTCCCAGTTCCCAGTACTTGGTTCAGTTACCCCCCTCAGACTGCCCATGACATCAAGTTCATACTCGATTCCCAATGCAGCACTACCCCTTGTCATGATGGTGTCACCGACTGCCACCTCAAGGAATTTCCCCCCTCCTTCCTGACTGTCCTTGGTATCCTACTAACATTCTCATTTCCAATGGCTTTCACCCTGTCTGTGGAAAACTTCCTATGTCTTGTTGTTCCCTAAAACAAACAAGCCCCCCTGTGACACTTCTTCCTATTGTCCCATCTACCTCAACTCCGTGTTCAGTAAGGTCTTTGAGTTCCTCCTCTCCTGCCATATTCACCATCGCCATAACCAGCACCACTTCCTTCCCCTTACCCTCCTCTTCAGCTGACGAACACCTCCTTAACCTTACCAATCTTCTTTTCCTCCAACTCGATTGTCTCTAATTTTTATTTTATTTTCCTTGACTTTCAGAACACCTACGACCATGTCTGGCATCCCAGGCTATTCTTTAAACTCCAGATCTACGTTCTCCCATTAATTTTGTCCATCTAAATACTTCCTTCCTCTCCCATCACACTTCCTATGTTACTATCCACAATACCCACTCCCGTACTTCCTCTCTCACTGGCATCGTGCCCCAAGGTTCTGTCGTTTCCCCTCTCCTCTTTCTCCTGTATACTGTCAATTTGCCCAAACCTCCCTTGCCTGTACATATCCTCCAATTTGCTGGTGACACCGGCTTCCTGGCCCTTTATCTTACCTTTCAATGGTCCCGACGAACCCTTCAAACCCTCTTCGAGCAGTTCACCACCTGGTACAACCAGTGGCTCTTTCACATCAACCCTTCCAAGACCCAGTCAGATATTGTAGCACCCACTCCTTCTGAATCCACGATTTTTACCTCACAATTTATGGTCGTCCTATCCTCTTCACTCCTACCATGAAATACCTTGGTCTCACCCTCGACTGTCACCTCACCTGGACTCCCCATCTCCTTACAATCCAACACAAATCCCACAATATATTCTGCCCCCTGAAACTCCTGTCTGGCCGGACATGGGGACTGCATCCTTCCACCATCCTTCACAAATCGTTGATCCACCCCATCCCATGTTATGCTAGCATTCCACTCCACCCAGATTTTACAAAACCTTCCAAATCGTTGAACATCATGCACTCCATCTCGCCTTCTGTATCTCGTCCCCTGTGTCCACCTCATGTCGCACAAACAGATCCTCTATTACATCATCGCCTTCCAACATCTTCTCCTTCTCCTCAAACACATCCGCAACCTGTACATCATCCGCTGCCCCAAACCCCAGGCTTCTTCTGCCCCTCAAACCCCAGCCTATTCTGCCCCTTTTATCATGGTGTCCTGCCCTCTCTCCATCTCCACACCCTACATCTCTTTACCCAACACTGCTTCCAGCACCTACCCCTCCTGGATGATTAGTTTTGCCTTGACAGCTACCCCTCCTATCAACTCTAACCTCCCCCTAGCTCTCTTCAGGGCTCCCTCTCCTCTCTTTTCCCCTTCCCCTGAGAGCTGTTTTCCTCCCTCCTGCACCCCCTCTCCTTCCAGTGCACCCTTTCTGCATCTCTGCGCTCCCTCCTGACTTGCCTTCCCTATCAATCTCTCACCCTGCCCGTCTCCTGCCCCTTGGTGCACCTCTCGACCCCTTTATTTTCATCCCCCCCTCCCTCCTCTGAGCACTAGGGGACTCAACATCTTAGGTCATAAGTCCCCTAGAACTTAGAACTACTTAAACCTAACTAACCTACGGACATCACACACACCCATGCCCGAGCCAGGATTCGAACCTGCGACCATAGCAATCCCGCGGTTCCGGACTGCAGCGCCAGAACCGCTAGACCACCGCGGCCGGCTATTTTCATCCCACAGGTAACTCCTGCCAGTTTTTACTATTCGTCATGTAAGCTCCGTCTCGTGCAAAGGGTTTTTAAAGTGACGTGGTTCTGGTGTTTTGAACTGTGACCAACTTTTAACTTGTGCATGTGAATTCAGTGTACTTTTGTGCTATGCACATCACCAACTGTATTTTTTATCTTTATGTGGTACAGTAAACATCTCCCAGTAAATATACATTTTGACTCCCATTGTCTCTCCTTATTTCTGTTCGAATGTCCCCATTTTTATCGCCTTTTATGTATATCACTCGATCTTTGTATTTGTACTGTCACTCGGCTGAAGAGCAGAAGTGTGGACTGTGCCACTGACAGTGCTCCCCTGCCCATATGTCTCCAGGGAATGAAATTACAAGAAAGGAAAGAAATAATTTACCATTAAACGAAAACACGCTGAAGAAACGTCGGTAGTTTTACATATTGACAATGCAGTCACAAACCCAGAAAAACTTTACTGGCTGCGACGATGGCTGCGGAAGCCTACCCACCTGCCACCCTATACATACACAACCACCCACCCACCCGCCCACCCACACACACACACAAGCGTGCGTGCGACTGACATTATTTATTCCAACGATAGTGCTGTACCAATACAATGCATCGAATAGAACGCAGTCATTTAGGGTATGTAGTTTGTCAAAATAATAAGTTATCAGAAATACTAAATACGATATCAAGGCTATCGCAGAAATTACTTAAAAATAAACCTGTTAAGATAAGTTCCACCAGTGCATTAATGATGTGACTAAAATTTTTAATATAGTTTACATCAGTGCATAAAATGATTTGCATCATTCTTTAGTTACAGGTACTGAGAACGCACAACAAATACGAGTATAAGATAGTGCTGACTGCTCAACTCGGTGATGTCTGGGCGTTGTCTTCAGGAGCCCAATCCAGGAATTGCACCTCCATAAGTTGTTAAGTAAACTGTCTCAGCGATCAATATAGCGGCTGCGAGACTATATTTTTGTTTACAACCTTTGGTCTTGTTCCAGTTTTCATTCGCAAGTAATGCTTCATATCTCTCGGTACGTATGTAGTCTTTCATCAAACTGCAGTGATTCATCAATTATTTCACACACGTTGTGACGCAACTTCTATGATTAACCACCAGTGAATCAAGAAATATATCAACTGATATTGAAAACGTAAATAACGTACACATTTTTCTAAGAATCGAATGTAAATTGACGACTATATATAAATTCTCTGTTCATTATTCATATCTGTAAAGTAATACCTTTAGCTACAGAAGCAATAATAAAGCTGCAAGTGATAGTTGTGAAGCCTTGTTCGTTAATGCACAACTTATAACACGGTGTCGAAATCCAGAATCTTGTGTTACGGTGGCGTGGGACTGCAGCTGCAAGACGGAAAACTATTGCCGAGTGCGACACGTAGTCAGATGGAGGTAGGGGCGGAGACGGCTATAGCAGAGCAGCCTGCAGTTACATTACATTGGCACAGATGTTAAACAGGGCGCTCTAGTGTTCTGGCAAATGCATACTGAATGAACTTCGCAATTCAAACTGTTCAAATGTGTGTGAATTCCTAAATGACCACACTGCTGAGGTCATCGGTCCCTAGGATTACACACTGCTTAAACTAACTTATGCTAAGAACAACACACACACCCATGCCCGAGGGAGGACTCGAACATCCGACTGGAGGAGCCGCGCAATCCGAGACATGGCGCCTGTAATAGCGCGGCCACCCCGCGCGGCGATCTTCACAATTACTGTGAAGTTCATAGATAGGCAAAGCCCACTGTGCCATTCTTACTGTGGAATCTACATCTACATCTACGTATGTACTACGCAAGCCACCGTACGGTACGTAGCGTAGGGTAACCTGTACCACTACTAATGATTTCCTTTCCTGTTCCACTCGCAAAAAGAGTGAGGGAAAAACTGCTACCCATATACCTCCGTACGAGCCTCCATTTCTCAGTCATCTTGGTCCTGACGCAAAATGTACGTTGGAGGCAGTAGAATCGTTCTGCAGTCTTCTTCCGATGCCGTTCTCTAAATTTTCTCAGTGGTGTTCCTAGAAGAGAACGTCATCGGGCTCTAGGTAAGAGCGCCAACGGCTTAACGGGGCAGTGTCTGGGCATTGTTTTCGGGAGACAAGCACAGGATAATATCGATAACATAAGCAGCGAGGGTTTAAACAATGAACCATGTGCCAAGCCGTGCAATACTGGTCTAGTTATACAGTCTTTGAACGATCGCTTCAACGGTAATCCGAGATAGCGCCATCTGTTGACAGTAATTTGGCACTACATTATTTGAATGTTCGTGTGCGACAGTATTTCTAGACACGACAGCAGACAAAGATAAATAAGGTCTGTGAAATTTGAAAAGGAAATGAGACTGAAAGGACTATGCTAACACTGTTCAGTACGGCTGACTACATTACCCACCTATCCCAAACCCACTATACTAGATGATATCTGAAGAGATACTAGTCACGGACTTAATAAAGAAAGGGAAGAAAGAATAACTTCTCGAACTCAGAAACTAGCATGAAGCCCAGCGTCCTGAGAGGCAGCCTGTCAAATACCGAGTTGGATATACTATCCTCTTACAGGAAGACATAGAGCCGATTTGAAACAAAGCCCACGTAATTGAGATGAGACTAGGAGAAGAGGTACTGAGTGATGTAGCTGAAGCATGGAGTCTACTTATTAGCCGATAGGACTTACATTATTTTTTAAGTGAATAATTAGAAGTTAAATGTAGGTAGATGTATCCTGTTCATTGGGAAAATGCAAGTACATTTTACAGAAGTAGGAAAAACCCAAGGGCAAGATACACCTTGTTTTTCACTGTGAGTCAGCGTTCGCCTGTTCGCGACAAATCTCAGCTATTCTGAGGCAGCTTTCCCAATCCCCTACCGTATCGACCTTTTGTACTCATACCATAATTAGCTGCATGTAGAGTATTGTGCTATTTGAAGAGTCTATTATCGACATGTCTTCCACTGAAAGTGAAGATGCCGACAAGACGACAGTTAACAATCTGATCACATGATTGTGCTGCAAAAAATTCAAAATACCTAACGTAGAGTCAAAAAAGAAGAATGCAGGGAATACTATTGCACAGCAATACTCCTGCGGATTTAGCAAACATTACACTGGTAGACAGCTTGATAAACTGTGCACGGATATGAAGAATAAAATAAAAAAGAAAATCTATATGGAGGAAACAGGAAGTAAACCGATAAAACTTAAATCTGTGAAAAGAATTTGCTTATATTCCACACACAGAAAAATTATCCTTTTTCAGAAACGTTGCAGGAGCTATTTTGATTAGTGTCAAGCACCTACCAAACGCTACTAAAGATTGCGATAGAAATGATTAGAGGGAAGTATCATACCCTAGTATGTACCCAGTTGTTGCTCGACCGACAACAAAACCGGTTATCTCAACGTACCGGGTGATCAAAAAGTCAGTATAACTTTGAAAATTTAATAAACCACGGAATAATGTAGATAGAGAGGTAAAAATTGACACACATGCTTGGAATGACATGGGGTTTTATTAGAAGCAAAAAAACAAAAAAACAAATTGTTGCTAGACACGTGAAAGATCTCTTGAACGCGTCGTTTGGTGATGATCGTGTGCTCGGCCGCCACTTTCGTCATGCTTGGCCTCCCAGGTCCCCAGACCTCAGTCTGTGGGATTATTGGCTTTGGGGTTATCTGAAGTCGCAAGTGTATCGTGATTGACCGACATCTCTAGGGGTGCTGAAAGACAACATCCGACGCCAATGCGTCACCATAACTCCGGACATGCTTTACAGTGCTGTTCACTACATTATTCCACGACTACGTCTATTGTTGAGGAATGATGGTGGACATATTGAGCATTTCCTGTAAAGAACATCATCTTTGCTTTGCTATTCTAATTATTGCTATTCTGATCAGATGAAGCGCCATCTGTCGGACATTTTTTTAACGTTTGTATTTTTTTGGTTCTAATAAAATCACATGTCATTCCAAGCATGTGTCTCAATTTGTACCTCTCTATCTACATTATCACGTGATTTACTCAGTTTTCAAATTCATACTGACTTTTTGATCACCCTGGACATTCGACCTGGAGAGAAAATCCTTATAGCAAATTGAACTGAGGAAACGAAAGACTTGTCTTCATCGCAATTTCAGAGACTTTTGTTATTGAGACAATTCTAAATACATAATCTTCAAATAGAAAACAGAGAGAAAAAGCTATAAAATTAGCAGAGGAGCTATCTACTCGAACGGATTATAAGATATGAAACATAAGTGTTGTATTGCAAACGCTTCGCATTGCTGTATCCTTTCCGTTCCTTTTCTTTATTCCCCAATATAAATAAATATAAATAATTTGGACATTTCTCTTGTGCCCTACCAATTACGGGATTTTAAATTTAAATTACAATACTTATACATCCCTTATTACAGCTCAACAGCACACGTTAAGAACGAAATTTGTTTCCATTGCTTTCCACTTGTCTGTCAGTAGGCTTGCGTTCATCATAAACCTCACTTTCGTGTTCGTCTTCTTTTTCTTCTACTTCTTCACCTCCTTCTTCTGCGTCTTTCCTCTCCTTCAAATGATATTGGAAGCGATCTTTCAGGTACATACAGTTGCTGTGCAGTGCTGCGCACGTTACTACCGCTCTTTTCTGGTATGTGTCAAATTTAATCGCCGCTAATCAGCGTTTCTTACTGGCTTCAATGGAGTGTTTAACCATGGAGAGGTTACCATACACTAAATTATCAAAAAGGAAGCATGCCCGTTGTGTACTGAAATTATATTTCTAATTGGGCTATGTCTCCATATTCCAGCGTCAAGGACGCTTCCATACCATTCTGCACTTACGCCAGTAAATTTATCACCAGTGTACGGCGAACTGCACAATAATACGGAATTAGTCCTTGAGACCTATGCATTCATAGCCATGTAATGATCGTCTTCTGCTTTCTGTTTGGGCACAATCCAAATCCCGTATAAAAGTTGACAGTAGAAATTTTTTTTGCCATTCTAACTTAGCCGCATTAATTTCCATCATTGGAAACGGGAAATGAATGCAGTTGTAAGCTTTTAAAACTATCTGAGCCATCACATCGTTCACTTTATTACATACTGTTGTCCAGTCAACCCTAAAATCCTCTGCCACATCAGTCTGGAATGCATACAACGAAAAAGTATCTCCATCCGCATTCGGAAAATCAAGGTTCTCCGCGTGTTTAATCACATCCTAGCATAAATCCAGAAATTGAAAAGTCTATATTTTCTGTTTCAGATCGTAACACTTCTTTACATTAATTAACATCCCTCTGAAACTGGTAACGTTTCTCCTGTCTGACCGGCAGCAACATCGCCATGGCGCGAAGAGTGCCCCAGTACTGTCTAACGAGTAATCTAGAAATATCTCAGTGTGAAAACTAGATTCTAATCTGGACTCACAGCTTATATCTTGCCCACCAGAAAAAGACACATCTTGGCATATTAGAATCTACAACGATTATTCACCAACAACTTAGATACAACTCGTTTTTATTCATATCAGTCAACAGACAGCTGACGGAGGAAATATTAGTCGATCTGTTCAACTACTTACTCCGCTTCAGATGGACCAGGGTGGAGGGGATGCTATAAACAGATTCTATTTTCATATATGTAACGTAATATCTTTGATTGTAGAAGTAATAATATAGCTATAACAATATACATTTGGTGACGTATGCACGAATCCACGATGTATGACAAAGATACATACGCATTCTAATTAGACTATTTCAAAGTGTCTGTTACTTCTTAGCTTACTTTGTTATAAGAATACGACGAGGGCTATTCGAAAAGTGATTCGACCGGCGCGAAGTCGAAACCACAGTGAAAATCCGATGAGGCTTTGCACAGATGTGTTGGGCAGCGTCTCTACTATGCCTGTCGATCGCGTCTCGTCGTTCTTTTCAGTTCTGAGCGCATGGTAAGCACTTAAAGATGCTTACATAAATATTGTCTGCCGCTAAGTGTGAGGGCCTCCTGAGAGGTTTCGCCTTATGTCATTCAACCCACATAACGTAACTGTTAGGCTTTTCGCTCTATGTGCCAGTTCTCGGCGCCACATTGAAAGGGTAATGAGGAAACTCCTGCAGCATCTGTAATGCGAACTGTTTGATGAACCACAAAACAGCTGGTAATTGGCTTCCCTTTAGTTTCATCTCTGTTCACGTGAACCACTGCCTATGAAGACCACATTCTCGCACAGACAACAAACTGTGGAACAGCGTAGAGAATTACCGGAAAGCACAACCGACTGCATTCTGTCACGAGGATATTGGAAAGTTGGTAGAACGCTACGACTAATGTCTAATTCGAAGTGGTGACTCTGTAGAGAAGTAGGTGTTGGAAGTAGTGTTGGAAAAAAAATTCAGATTGGTTACCATTTCACGACCGCTCGGGTCTTACTTTCCGAATAGACCTCGTATCACTAGGTGCATGCAATATTTATTTTGTCTTTCTTAATATATCTCCAGATCAATACGAATTTGTCGCCAGTGTCTACTCTAAAACAGAAATTTTTTTAAGGGAACTTAATACATCATCTAGAAGGAAACTTTGGTCGCAGAAGAAGTACTACAAGTCACAAACAGAAAAAGAAAATAAAGCAATCTTCGTGAAGAGCTAGAAACAGAGCAATGTAAGTCACTCAGACATAAAGTAAAAATTCGAAACTTACCCACAATTAGTGGCTGATCGCGCCAAACGAATGAAAACTACACATGCAGATAACATCACATTTCGAGTCATGGATGTGCCTTCAGTCACTCAGGAAAAACGTAAAATTTATGAAACCCACTTGAACTGAATGACACGACTACACGTGTGATCAAAAGTATCCGGGCACATGGCTGAAAATAACTTACGAGTTTGTGGCGCCCGCCATCAGTAATGCTGAAATTCAATAGGGTGTTGTCCCACCCTTAGCCTTGATGACAGCTTCCACTCTCACAGGCATACGTTCAGTCAGATGCTGGAAGGTTTCTTGGGAAATGGCAGCCCATTCTTCACGGAGTGATGCACTGAGGAGAGGTATCGATGTCGGTCGGTGAGATCTGGCACGGAGTCGGCGTTCCAAAACATCCCAAAGGTGTTCTGTAGGATTCAGGTAAGGTTTCTGTGCAGGCCAGTCCATTACAGGGATGCAGTGTGTTTGCACTAGGAAGGCCTGAAGACAGGCGAAAGTATCACACTTGACAATAACGCTGGAGGTAAGCCTTCAAAACTGTCTTGGTTTCTGGCTTCAGCTACAAAATCTCCTAAGATTTGCGATATAATAGAATAGAGGGTTATCAGATTACGATTTTTACTTCAGTGAGTGAGGTAGAAAAGTGTGTTTCTTGTTAAAAGAGGAGTATTTCCGCTAATATGGGAAAAGACAGTATTTAGTAATGGGAATAACAGCTGCTAATAAATAATTTGATTTGGAAGTTGTAGAATTTCAACTGGCAAATTAAGCGTGAGGAATAGTTGTACTGTGAATACGTTTTTCTGCAAACCTTTCAATGAGGCTCTTTAGTTATTACAACTGGAAAGTCACTCAAGGCTTTGGTTCTGAGTATAAGTGATAATCATCACTGATAGTCATTGGTGTTTAAGACACAGTAGGGAACAATCTGACGGTTGCCTTCACAGAAGCAATACTTACGGTCCGAATATCACATCTCAACGTGAACAATTAATGACTGACTGCCATATCGACCACTCAAGCCAGTAATGAAATATAGCATTCCTACGTAATTCCACCTGTCAGTGTCCCATTTGTTTCCAAGTAGTAACTAATATTCAAGACAATGACCCCTAAGAAACTATTGATAGCATGAGTTCACTCTTATCTTTTGAATCATACTGTAGTAGCAGTGTAAACTGCGATTAGTTGTGCTGTGGTTCACCGTAGATCAGTTTTCTTGAAATAAAAATTATAATCAATTACTTTACGTACATTTCTGCAGGTGGAACGTCGGATCCTTTTATTTGATATTGATTGCAACACTTAAAACGTTTTTACCATTAATGAAATGTAAACATAATAAATTCATCGAAACAGAAGCACCACTACAAAAATTAGCTTCCCACCATCGGACTAACAACAAATCCATCATTACCGAAAAGATAGCAAATACTCAGTAATCACTTTTACCAAAAAATGGAAAGAAGAAGCACATAGAATTCCCCACTTAAATCATTTAATGATTCCCTTACACATACCTGCATTCTAGGTTTTGCATTGAATGCTCTACGAATTTGTTGCGGTGAAAATCTATTCTATTTAAAAATGCTCTTTAGGTATGTGAGGTCTTCTTGCAAATTATCTTCATCGTATATACAATGCGCCCTATGCACTAAGGTCTTAAGGACACCAGTGGTCTGTGAAGGGTGATGGCAGCTACTGGCTTATACATATAGATTTGTTTGAGTTGGTTTCCTATACACGACATGTCCAAATTTGCCATCAACTTTACGGCGAACGAGAACATTCAAAAACTGGAGGCAGCCGTCTTTTTCTATTTCCATAGTAAATTTGATACTAGCATGGATAGAATTCAAACGCTCAAGAAATCGTTGTAATTCATCCATGCCATGTGGCCACATCGCAAACGTGTCGTTCACGTACCTACAGAAGACCGATGGTTTAAGACTTGCTGAGTCCAGTGCCTTGTTTTCGAAGTCTTCCATGAATAAATTAGCTACCAGAGGGGAGAGGGGGCATCCTATAGCAACGTCATCACTCTACTCATAAAATTCATCATTAAACTGAAAATAAGATGATAAAAGCACATGTTCAAATAAGGCAGTAATATTCTTATCAAAATGTGGGCCGATAAGAGATAAAGAGTCCTTTAAAGGTACCTTGGTGTACAATGATACCACCTCAAAACTAACAAGCATATCCGTACTATTTACGCAGACATTGCTATGTCTCTGAATAAAATCCATAGAATTACGAATGTGGTGACTACATTGTCCTACCAGTGGTTTCAATAATGAAGCTAAAAATTTGGCAGAATAATACATTGGTGAACCAGTGCTCGATATAGGTCTCATAGACAAGTCCTCTAGACGCTCATCCTTACCCATCTTGTGAACTTTAAGAAGACCATAAAATCTCGATGGTACTGCACCTCGCACTTTCAAACTTCTTTGGTAGTGATGAAGCGTTCAGCAAGGCAGCATTCCTTATTGTCACCTTGTTAGTAGGATCTTTGTTAATCTTCCAATATGCACCAGAACTAAGCAGACTACGTATCTTTTCCTTGTAGACTCTCTGAGGCAAAAGGACGGTAGCATTTTAATTATCAGCACGCAGGATGACTGTGTCAGTATCCTCGCGCAGCTTTCGTACCGCACATTTTTCTTCCTTGGAAACTTTGCTTCTTTTTGGACGATGTTTTTTAATTGCTCGACAGGTTCCTCGTCTGATTTCTTCAGCAGAGTCCTCTGATTGTGGTCGGACATCTTCTTCAATGGCACTGATGAAAGATGTTATCGGCAAAGTCTTTGGCGTAGGGGCAAAATTTAGCCCTTTACTTAAGACAGATAACGTAGCTTCGTCCAAATCCTTATCCGTCAAATTTATGACAGGACGTCTAATAACAGAGTCCACTTCAGAAGACTGGTCCAATCGGATGTATTTGGCAATCTGTCTTTTTGTAGCTACTTCGCGAACCCAGTCAGACTTAGCCCATGTCGTCCCATGAAATGGTTCAAATGGCTCTGAGCACTATGGGACTTAACATCTGAGGTCATCAGTCCCCTAGAACTTAGAACTACTTAAACCTAACTAACCTAAGGACATCACACACATCCATGCCAGGGGCAGGATTGGAACCTGCCATTCAGGCAGATAAAATTAAAGCTGTTGTAATTAATGAAGCTAACTATGTTCAAAATGATGAACAATTCTTTGCTAAAATTTGCGATATAACATAGACAGCGATATAACATAGACAGCACCAATCCTCTTTTGCGTTTGAGAATCATATTACGAACTCAACATTTGAATGTGACACACATATAGAAAATAATAACTAAGATCTTGCAATTCATTGCACTTGCAACTATCCTACGACACATAAAATTACGACATTCGGATATCGTACTACCCAGTATATTGCTTACAGAAATGGCAAAGATTCTGATTTCGTCAACACCCCATCAAAAAATCTTTTTAAGAAAGTTGGGGCTCCGCTCCCACAACAGTCATTCAATCACACTGACATGTACTGACAAAGATACAGATGGGGCTATTTATAATAGGTTTTTGTACCTCGGTAAGGTTTCTGATTAGATCGGTTCTATTTTAATAAAACGAGTATATAGTTCCTGCGTTTCTCACAATTAATATGTCTGGAGACATGTATAGAGGAAGGGAGACCGTCATAATTCCCAATTTTTTGCTGCCGACGGCTACTGACTTCACTGTGACAACTGCCCGCGGCGGTATGCAAGATAGACAGGTAGGAGTTCTGAAATCGGATTCCGAGAGCACTCAATCTGACATATTCCATGTCAGGGTAGCACTCGTTTACGTGAACAGAACTACATAATCACACATTTTCCAAGAACTTAAAAATATTATATAGTCAGACCAAATGCCATACTATAAATGTACTAAAAGAGAGAGAGATTCTGTGAAGTAGGAAATGTCATACAGAATGAAAACTAAATAGCCAAAGCGAGTTGAAGCATTAATATGCACTCTGCAATTTTAATTTACTGCAGTGTAAGTAATTTACTGCAGTGTTAGTAACTGATTCTTATTATATGTCTTTTACTGCACTTTGTTATTAACATTATATATACATTTCATGCATGCAACCTATAATTCTTATTCATATTATTTACAAGTTCATGAGCCATCCATCTCTCCGTGGTAAGCTGCACTCGTACATATTTTTACTGTTTCGCTAATCATTTTACTATTGTTCAACAGCCACCTTTTTTGTACTTCTTACTACGTCCTGTCTTTTATCACGATCATTATTTTAGTTCAAAGTCCTCCATAAGGCCCCATTTTTTCTCATTCTCTGGTTTTACAATTTTATTGTTCCTCTTATTACTGACTTCCTCTTATTACCGTCTTCTTCCTTCTGCCTTTTTTATCTTTTGACATTCGTCAGTATTTTGGCGAGTTATTACAGACTGACTGATGAATGATTTCAATGCGCTCATATTTTGCCTATAAATGATCTGAAAATAAATAAGTCGACTACTACAGTTTTCTCTCCTTCAGTTACATACTTTGGAGATGATTTGACATTACATTCTTCCCACTAGGTTTGCGCTATAAAAAATTAAATAAAGAGAGAGGAAGAAATTTAGTTTCGTGGTTTCAAGATGCTTGTGTCAAAGACGAATGTGCCGGAAGTACAAGCAAAGGTAATTGTTATTGAATGTTTCTGTGGTAAGGTTTCAATATAGCTTTCCTCCCAGATGAGCTTATCTTGATTATCATTTCCATTATTTGTGTCGGCCTCGTGCCGGCGGAATTGTATACAGCAAAGGCAAACACTTGCATTGATTTTACTGTGTCTGAGGACCCAGATGACTTGAAGGATTATAAAGATTAATTCGAATTAAGTAATGTGTACACAAGCACAAATTGTGGTAGTAAAGCTTTGATTGTTGTTACAAATTAACGCTTAAACGTCACTGTGTTTTATTTAATTACATAGATGGTTAATAAATATTTTAAAAGGCCGTTCAGCACTTATTGGACCCCACAATTGTAACTGGGAATATGCTGAAACATTCTGTAGCAAACCGATGTTAAAGGTTTTGGTCTGTAATTTTACCAGTCCGTTCTCTTCCCCTTATTATTTACAGGAGTCATGTGCGCCTTTTCCCAGTCGCTTGGGACACTGGGCTGAGCGAGGGAATCACGATAAATGCAGGGTAAGTAAGGGCCTAATGGCTCAAAACCGAACTGGGGTTACATGCCGATCTAGTGGCCTACATGGTTTCTACGTTTTCAGTTGCTTCTCCATACTGAGGAAGGCCGAGTACTATGTACTCAGTATGGGAGTCTTTAGGAAGGTCAAACGAAGGTATGTTTGTACGATGCTCATGCGTCAACGATTTCTTAAATGCGAAATTTGATGTTTTGGTTTCCTTTGGCTATATTCTATTACCTCATCAGACCGGCTAACGACTGCCTGGATGAGAGACTTCGACCGCTTAAAGATTTTACGTATGGCCAGAATCCTCGGTTTCTCAGCACGATCTCTTGATAAGGTATGTGCTGCCGTAGTTGTTATTTCCTTTACAGATGTACTAAATTTCATCCATCGTCATTGACAAGTTCTCTTTCGTTTTTATTACTGCCTGAACTTTCAAAATCACATAAAATTTTAAGTTTTTTCTGTGGAACAGAAGTAAACAGTAACAAAATAGTATAGCACATTTTGAAACTAACGAAACAAAATGTATTATAATAAACAAAGGCTACAAATTAACCGATATTAGTAAGATAATTACACAGTGACGTAATTTGGTAAAATAATTTCCTTTCCATTGTGCCAGAGAAATACTCCACAAAATGAGTATTTTTGGTGTGGTCTAGAGAGAACCTGTCTTTTATTCCATACTTCATATCTTCCCCTGTTTGCTGTAAAAGTGTGTTTCCCCTTATTTCTTAATCTTACATCTTTTGTGACTGAGTATTGTAATTCATTCAATTCATGTATGTATTTCCCTCTGTCAGAACTTGCCTAGGATATTGGACGGATGTGCTTTTCCTTCGTCTTAATCATCAGGCCCTGAAAAATATTGTTCCTAGCGTACAAGAATGAAATCATTCCACGAAGATCACAGTGCAATACACAAAGCTTTGCAGATTCCATTTCCATCAAGCACCAGAACACGCGTTGCCACCGCTTGTTGGATCTTCTTCCCACCATATAAACGGATCTAGGTCAGTCGGCGTGCTGTAGTCCTTTATTACAGATGGGTAGTGGGTTAATTTTTGTGGCACCCTCCTGCTTTCTGGACACAAATGTTACTTTTGGTCCACGGTAACTCGAAACTAACACTCAGTTCATTTCTCTTTCCATAAAAATATTGCAATGGATGCCAGTCTGTAATCAAAGTCATCCATTTTCATTTCCTTAGTAAATGACAAGCATCATGGGGAATATTTCCTGTCCATCCTTATCGTCCAACAAGCTATATTTTACTACACTTTTAGTCTTTCATGTGTGGCAGTGGAAGTATAAAACTTATCATAGTACTGTCACCTGTTCTCATTGCAAATCTTCCTCGATAAACCTAAAGCTACCCTTCTCCTAAAGTATAATTTTGAAATTCCCGCTCAAGAGCTTCATTTACCCTTCATAAGTAACAAGAGCAAGAGTGTAGCGTTTCTGTCTTCAGTACTCGTACACCACAGTTAGTATCCCCTTTTACTAGCGTCATTGGTTTTCATTATTTCACCAAAAAAATTGGCGCTTACCTGTGAAAAAACGTTACAAAAACGATAATTACACAAAGACTAAAAGGAGTCTGATATTTACGGACGTACATCAATGAAGCTAGAAAAATACGATTAAAATCACCAAAGAAAACAAAAAACTACGCTTGTGTAGCAGTATACAAAATTGGCACACTTAGCCAGACGGTATTCTGAAGTACCATGTGGTTTTCTGTTTATTTCCACCCAACAAAAAAAAAAAAAAAATATATAGATTTGACAACGAGAAGAAAATATAAAGAAGCCTACATCTTATCTATGCTGTTAAACACAAAAATTGCAAAGAATTGAACGACAATGTACATAAAAAATATGCTCTCTCCTAAGCTAATCTTCAGCTGTCAACGAAGATTATACAAGCTTTTCCAACAGCAAACTAGAATGCGCTGAAGTGTTACCAATTCAAGAAGGACACGTACTTTAACACACTATTAGCCCAGGGTTTGGGATATATGTGCTTAATAGAAATAAACAAGGATCGAAAGACGTCGTACTAAGTACCAACAGGCAACGAAGGGTTAACTTAAGCTGTTTTTTTTTACTTTATTGTTATTTTCACACCTGATACAGGTAGGCCAGCAGTGGCATACTACGCCGCTGTTTACAAACGTAGACATACAAAATTAACACACACGGAGCAGTTCACGGGCGCAGTGTCCAAAATAAAAGCATTCAGAAACGTGGACACACACAGAGATGACATACGCGAACGTTGGAGCACAAACGATGAAACACTGGAACACTGGAACACGAACACGATGGCACACACAAACACTAGGCGATGATCTCCGGCGCTTGAATGTTCACTGTACGTGTTGCATGGGGGCTTAATTAAATAGTAAGAATGCAAATATTTTTAGTAGCTGTATGTCCGATTACGCAAGTCTCGTAAACGGCTGGCCCTGACTAGTTTTAGTACGCAATCTGACTGCATAGAATAACAACAAACAATGAAAGAAAATTTTCGTTAACACAGTTAATTAATTAAGTCCCCAGCAACTATAAAACCTACGAAACCAACAAAGCACAAGTGTAGCTGTTCTGTATGTGGTAGTATGACTCAACGCACATCTGGCACGGTTCTTCTTCAACAAGACAAGAATTTTTAAATACCAATTATGCTGACGTGATAAAAGAAAATTAGAAATACTATAATTGTGCAAGAAAACCAAAATTACACTCTAATACAAGAACACAAGCCAGATGCTTTGTTGACTGAACCTGTAATGATGCATTATTTAGGTCACTGAAATAATAAAAGAATAAAAGAAAATACCTCCATATATATTGACGAAATGCACTCTGACCATTACAATATCTCCATTAGAACAACATCTGCTATCTCTCCCATCAAACCACTGCATAAAACATGGAACAACACTCTCCACTACCACATCTCACTCTGACTTCACGACAAGCAGTGTCCACCACAACTTCTCGGTAAGAACTGCTTGCCGTTACGTCCCAATAATCACTCTCTGGCGCGATCTTTGGCGCTGTGGCTCAGTGTAGCCACCTTTCATATGCCCTTCCTCCACGGGCTAGAATTTGATGGTATTTTTGCCAGCATTGGTGGTGAAAATACCACCAAATTCGTCAAAAAAATACAGACAAAAATAAAAGATAATATTAATACGTAAATATCATATAACTAGATAAAATTTTGGCTTTGCACTGACCTTTCAATAGCCTAATATATAAAATACACTAAGCAATACAAAATCTTTCATATATGTGACTTCACATAATAGTTTACACAAGTATTATGTGGTTAAACAGTTCAATCAATAGCGTCAGCAATGACGAATATGTACAGGTAAGAGTCTCATAATTTTTCAGTTCAATCAATAACGTCAGCAATGACGAATATGCACAGGTAAGAGTCTCATAACTTTTCACTAACAGTAATACACAAAAAATCAGTTTATACAAATATTCACATAAATTGTTTTCACAACAAGTGGTTGACAGTTCCAGCAGTAGCACCCAGCAATGTTGAGTAGGTGCAGACACCATCAGGTGACATCATTTCAATAGAAGCAGTCCATCAGTGACACTCAGCATTGTGGAACAGGTGCAGACTCCAACAGGTGACATCATTTCAGCAGAAGCAGTCCATCAGTGGCACCCAGCATTGTGGAACAGGTGCAGACTCCAACAGGTGACATCGTTTCAGTAGAAGCAGTCCATCAGTGGCACCCAGCAATGTTTAGTAGGTGCAGACACCATCAGGTTACATCATTTCAGTAGAAGCAGTTCAGCAGTGGCACCCAGCAATGTTGAGTAGGTGCAGACACCATCAGGTGACATCATTTCAGTAGAAGCAGTCCATCAGTGGCACCCAGCATTGTGGAACAGGTGCAGACTCCATCAGGTGACATCATTTCAGTAGAAGCAGTCCATCAGTGGCACCCAGCAATGTTGAGTAGGTGCAGACACCATCAGGTGACATCATTTCAGTAGAAGCAGTCCATCAGTGGCACCCAGCATTGTGGAACAGGTGCAGACTCCATCAGGTGACATCATTTCAGTAGAAGCAGTCCATCAGTGGCACCCAGCAATGTTGAGTAGGTGCAGACACCATCAGGTGACATCATTTCAGTAGAAGCAGTTCATCAGTGGCACCCAGCATTGTGGAACAGGTGCAGACTCCATCAGGTGACATCATTTCAGTAGAAGCAGTCCATCAGTGGCACCCAGCAATGTTGAGTAGGTGCAGACAGCAGTCCATAATATTCACTATCACTGATCACACTGTTCATCAGCGTTTATTAGCATAAAGTAAACATGTCCTATTGGCACCAATCATGTAGAAAAAGTACAAGTAACAGTCCATAATATTCACTATCACTGATCACACTGTTCATCAGCAGAAATTAAACATGTCCTAGTGGCACCAATCATGTAGAAAAAGTACAAGTAACAGTCCATAATATTTACTATCACTGATCACACAGTTCATCAGCAGAAATTAAACATTTCTAAGTGTCACACATCATGTTGAAAAGTGCAGGTAACAGTTCATAATATTCACCATCACTACTCAGACAGTTCAAGCATGAAAAATAGTTTGAATACACATACAAATGCTTTTACAATGCTCTTACACTAAACATACAAATTCTAATAAACACACAAATGATATCAGATAATTGTCATATTGCTATTACAAATACACAAACATCAGTAAACCTATAATATTTATGGGTGTCAGTGCAAGCCACTACAAACAATAAAATAATATTTAGGAGATAGGTGGGTAGGATTAGGAAAGGAAAACACACAAAACACTCTCACTCATCTTTCATCCACATTAAGTACTACTGTGTAATTGAATAGTGTTAACTGTGTAAATTCAATTCTGTCAAAATTTTATGTTCAACTTGTGTATCAAGTAGTAGTGGCAGCAATGTATAACAGTCAATAATAGTTAAGTCAGCGTCATAGTCATCATGTCAAGACCAATGTTTGCCAAGCCAAATAAAAATGTACGGTTGCTGAACAACTGTCAGTGTGCCAAGATATGCAACTTCCTCTCTCCAAAAAAGAGTACATACTGCTTAGTGATTTAACAAAGTGTGTGTAGACAATCTTCCTTCCATTTTAGTGTTCTAGTCTGCTATCTTCATCCTCCTTGTTCCATATAGACCAACAAACAAAAAAATATGCACCTCACTTATTTTACCTCTTATACACTAAAACTCCAATCAACTTCATATAATCTCAATACCTCAATAATACCTCTTCAATACGTCGATACATATAAACCTTATTGCCAGTATCATTTCACTTCCATAACAACTCTTTCCTCTAGTCAGTCTCCTCGAACAAGTACAGATAAAATCCTAATGCAAACCTCCTCATCCCATACAATCCGAAGACACACTGTCAACACACAACCTCTGTGTAATCCATCTGACCAAAATCTTCTACTCATTATGAATTATAAACAAAGAATGCATACATGACCTCTAACAGACTTAGTTCGAATAACTCTCAGTAATTAAGTACGATTACGGAGTGTGAATGATCCTAATATTTCAAAGTGTGTACACCACTTCCAGAATTATGGCAAACAGAAGCAAACATGTGGAGTATTTCTTGTGTCAAGTGTCACTTCCTATTTCAATTGCTCACGAAAAATGCAGTGTAATAACTGTGTTGGTATGTCATGTCGTTAGCTTCCTTCCTATTGGCATACATTTATACAGCTTTCATAAAACCTCCAGCTCATGTGACTTCTATGAAGTTTCTTGTACTAATGTCATTCGTCGAATTATAGCAGTTCATTTTCCTATCTTAAAAATATAAGGCACTGAGCGTAAGCAAAGCAAGCAATAGCGAGTAAATATACCAGTAGAGAACAGAATGTCAACAAGTGGATGCAGCACAATTCTTACAACGAGGCTCTGCCAAGCAAACAATCTGTAACTAATACCATAGTGTAACCTAAACTCTATGTTCGTACACTGTACATCAGCATTGCTATATACCAAATTAAAGAGTGGTTGTGACGACAAACAGAAATGTATAAATATGCAATTCATACGCATAGCAGTAAACATATATCTTACGTAATAAACAGGTCAGTAGCATCATATCAGCGTAACCAAATAAATGTTCATATGTAATCTTAATAAATAAACATGAAGGCACAAGCAGATAAATCACAAAGTATAACTTACATGCCTAACCACATCAGCACAATTAATCAGGTGACAATTATAATTTAAATAAATAAGCACAGCAGGCACATAATAAAAAAACATATGACATCAGTGAAAAAGCAGTGCAGTCAAGCGATGCATAATATACACAAGTTACAACCCAGTTCATTAATAATCATTGTCAAAATCAGTTAACGTACGCAAGCACGTCGCTTCACAAGTAAATTCATAGAACATGAAATTAGTACAAAGTATGAATCACGTAATCGCGAGCAGCAAATTACGTCTAAAGTACGTACCTAAGTGGAAATATGTTACCTGAAAAATAAACTCAATTAATAGTTACCTTTTTTTAGTTTATTAGTTTCTTCTTGGAAATTACATTCTTCCTGAAAATTTCTTGATAGCAAGTCGTCTTAACGTCGGAGACACACAGATTTTACCTGAAGTTCTTAAATATCTTGTAGAACCATATCCTGAAAAATACTGAATGTTAATACATAATTCATCAAGTCATTATAGCTTTATACTGATTTTATTCGGAGAAAGACTGTGTATTTGTTTACGGCTGTCAGTGCATTCGCACTGAGCGCTCGATCAGCTGTAGGCGCGTGACGTAGGAAGTGATTGTTTGCGGTCAACGACTGCCTTGTGTGGCGCGCAGACTTGACTGTTGCTTTGAGTATGTGCCGCCGCCAAAACACAGCGCGGTGTCCTTGTACTCTCTGCGTGTTTACAAGTAGCTGTTAGTCTCTCAAAAATATGTCATTCCACAAAAATTTTAATGTTTGATATGTGATGTATTCCCTTAGAGCGTCGTGATTTAAGAGTTTCTACTTCAACAGTGTTATCATGAATAATTTTGCGAATTCTATATGGACCGTTATAAAGCAGAAAAAATTTGCGGCACAAGCCTTTTCCTTTGTGAGACAAACGATGAGACTTAATTAACACTTTCTGACCAACTGACAAAATTTTTAAACGACCAGGACGCTTAGCTGATTTCTCTCTTCTAGCAGCCGCAGATGCAATATTTTGTAGAGCCAGATTCACAACTTCAGAATGCCGCAGTTTCCGTGAAGGCGGAAAAGGAACGATTTCAGAAATGCGATTTGTCGGTGCTTTATTTTTTAATATCAGTATAGGCGGTAAAGAAGTTGAATAATTAGGGAGTTCATACAGAATGTTTTGAAAATTATGAAGATACTGATCCCACGTTCTGTGATTCTGATGACAATAAAGACGACACAATTTATTGATTTCCTTCATCCATCTCTCTGAAGCGTTAGATTGGGGGTGAAAAAGTGAAATGGAAATTGGTTTAATTTTACGACGCTGTAGAGTACGAAGCCAAATTTTAGAACGAAACTGTGATCCATTATCTGATATAACCTTATCAACATGACCAACTTCTTTAAGAAAATGGTTAACGAAAGCATTAGATACTGAATAGATTAGTTGCAGTAGAGATTAGACAAAGGGAACAGGATAGCTGTTGCTTTGCGTAACGGTGTAAAACACACATATTTTGATGTCAACTCCACTGCTACGAAAATGTACGCAAAACCATTAGTAGAACGAACCACTGGACCGAACAAATCAACTGCAGCCATGTCCTTTAATTTTGCTGGAATGATAGAAAACAACGGTGCTCTGTGAGAAACTGTTGGCGGCTTAGCCTTTTGACATAATTTGCATTTGGCCAGAACAGATCGAATACGTTTTTCCATATTACTGAAGTAGCAATTTTCCTGTAATTTATGGAAGCATTTTCTGGGACCAAAGTGTGCATAACTGAAATGCGTATACCAGATCAGCTTATTAACCCACTCATCAGGAATACAAACTAACCAAACAGAGTTGTCGACCGATTTTCGTTTGAAAAGAATGTCATTGCGAACTAAATAATGCTGTCTAATCGCTACGCTTTCCTTTCTCCTCCACTTCTCCTTAATGTCCTTCCAGATTGCATCCTTATTTTGCTCCTTAGCAATGTCCTGGAGCGAAGACGAAATAAAGTTCTCAAACGCAACACCTTGAATATACATCAAACAATAATTGTTTTCTATGCAGTCCTCTTCAGCACTTTGTTTCAAACCCATAGGTGCACGTGATAAAGCATCAGCAACAATATTTGAAGAACCCTGTATGTAAACAATACTAAAGTCAAATTCCTGTAAGTACAACGCCCATTGTGACAATCTGCCGTGAGTTAATTTTGTTGACATAAGAAATTCCAGAGCTCGATGATCGGTGTAAACGTTAGTATGTCTGCCAAACAAAAACGTGCGAAATTTTGTGAAAGCCCAAACAACAGCCAAAGCTTCAAGTTCCGTAATGGAATAATTCTTTTCTGATTTAGAGAGAACACGACTTCCAAATGCAATAGTTTTCTGTACTACAACGCCGTTTTCTTCTATCTCTTGAAATAAATGTGCACCTAGCCCTTTGTATGATGAGTCCGTTGCCAAACAAAAATCTTTAGATAAATCCGGATGTGAAAGAAGTGGAGCAGCAACTAAAGCATCACGAAGTTGTTCAAATTCTGACTGAGCTTCCTTATCCCAACACCAATTAGATTTCTTTCCAGATAGTTCACATAAACGAGGTGTGGCCAAATCGTCCAATCTAACAAAGCGTCTAAGAAAATTACAGACACCAAGGAAACTACGAACATCACGTTTTGTGGTAGGAACAGCATAATTACGACTAGCGTCTAATTTTTCTGGATCAGGAAGAATACCTTCTGTAGAAATAATGTGACCGAGAAATCTCACCTGAGAACGACCAAATTCAGATTTTTCTAAGTTCACTGTAATGCCAACTCTTGCAAAAATACGTAATAATGAATCCAAAATTTTGTTGTGCTCACTCCAAGAACGTTTAGTAATAAGAATATCGTCAACATATGAAGTAATATTGTCACGAAGATAAACAGGTAAAATTTCATTTAAACTACGAATGAATGCTGCTGAAGTTAAAGTCCAAACGGTAATTTCCGAAGTCACTTTTGGGTAAAACAGTCATATCCGGTTATTGTTTACTTACTCACTAGATAGATTGATAGTCGAAGAGTTGTTTTGATAGATGCAAAGAATAGTAAAAGAGTAGACAGCGGTACAGAAAACTAAAAGAGAAATAGCACCACTACAGCTCGGGGCCCTATGCTCGCTACGGCACATATTCACTTAGAGTAGTGAATCCCCTGAGGACTTTAATAGCTGCACATAAATTTCAGTTTGTGACTTAGTGGCCAATTTGGTGGGAGTGCGTACATAAATTGATCTAACCATGAACATGGATGTATGTCATTCTTAGAATTGCGGAAGATCTTAAATTTCCGAACAGTTAAGAAGTGTCTATAGACAAAGTTTTCTCCTCGTGGCGACAAAGACCTACCACGTCTGTCCCAGTCCGAATGTCGATTATTGTAAAGTTCGCGCGCCTGGCGCTCTCTTGTTGCTTCTCGTAAATGAAATAAATTACTATCTTCAAAACCCGCTGCTATCGGTGATTCCAAATTTCTTCTACCGTCCTTTCCTACGATTTTGCTTTCAATTTGTTTGACTTGCTTTCCTAGTGCCTCAGACTCCCTTTTAACGCGTTCATTAATTTTTCCCTGATTTTCAACATGCTTATTTATGTTCTGGTACTCTTCGGTTTCTGAAAATGGCAATGGAGCTGTATCATCTGAATCTCTGTCCCCATTTAAACTAAGATTTGTCAGTTTATCTGCAATCTCCTCATCTCTTTCCGATAAATCACCTATTTGTTCTTTCTGTTTATTTACGTCTTCCGTAAGTGTCGCGACTCTGGTTTCAGTATTGTCACATTTAGTAGTTAACTGTTCACACTGTTGCGTTAAGTTATTTATTCCGTCATTTGGTACGGATTCCTCGATTCTTTCAAATATTTCTTCCTTATCGTGTGCACGTTGTAAATTTAACTCAGAAAATTTCTGTACTATCGCGCGAACTCTTTCTTCCTGTTCTCTATCCTGTTCCCTTTGTCTAATCTCTACTGCAACTAATCTATTATTGTGAGCATTCAAAATCGGTTGTACTTTTTCTCTGATTTCTTTCTTTAATTCATCTTTCATGTTTTTGAAACATGTCCCTTTTCGCGAGTCTAACCGTGTTTCCAAAGTTCCCATCTCTGTTTTAATTGTTCCTATCTCTGTTTTTAATTCAGATCCTAACCGTGTTTCCATTGTTCCCATATCAGTTTTAATTTCAGATCGTAACTGTGATCCCATATTTAATATAGTACTCATCAACTGCTCCATAGTAACTGTTTCAAAATTCTTTTCACCCCTCACATTTCCCACAAAACCAGCTTCCTTCTGCATAGCCATAAGGCCATCTGTGTTCAATACTATTCCAGAATCTTCTGTCGTTAATCTCGGATTCTGTGAATTTTCTGATTGAGAAAAATTTTGAAATGGTTCCGGACTATTTTCCCGACTTATTACATTGTTTTCCACTTCATTATCCATCATACTGTTTTCCTCTGTTGGCGAGTTCGCCATGTTAACAATTTCGTCATTCTCACTATTCATCATTTTTGCCTTTTTCATCGATCGCGTAATCATTTACAAAACATACAAAACTCGTCACTATATGAAAATTACACACAATGACTCTTTATCTTCAACAATACCATTCACACGAAATATTTCCCTCAAACACGACTAATCGAACAATTGAAATAATTGCATCAAATCGTCAAACGCGTATACAAGGCAATAAAAATTAAATTTTGAAAAATACCATTAGAAGAATGCCAATTACCAAATCTACACATGCAATATAGACTACAATTACTAAACTACAAATTACTACAACAATACTACTGTCTACTATTTTTACAATCAGAAGATTCCAAGGGACGATCCGAAGCAGCGGTCGCCACGTGCATGGGGGCTTAATTAAATAGTAAGAATGCAAATATTTTTAGTAGCTGTTTAAAATAAAGATATATAAGAATGCAATGCAAATACTTTTTAATTTTCTGTCGCTGTATGTCCGATTACGCTGTTTCGTAAACGGCTGGCCCTGACTAGTTTTAGTACGCAATCTGACTGCATAGAATAACAACAAACAATGAAAGAAAATTTTCGTTAACACAGTTAATTAATTAAGTCCCCAGCAACTATAAAACCTACGAAACCAACAAAGCACAAGTGTAGCTGTTCTGTATGTGGTAGTATGACTCAACGCACATCTGGCACAGTTCTTCTTCAACAAGACAAGAATTTTTAAATACCAATTATGCTGACGTGATAAAAGAAAATTAGAAATACTATAATTGTGCAAGAAAACCAAAATTACACTCTAATACAAGAACACAAGCCAGATGCTTTGTTGACTGAACCTGTAATGATGCATTATTTAGGTCACTGAAATAATAAAAGAATAAAAGAAAATACCTCCATATATATTGACGAAATGCACTCTGACCATTACAATATCTCCATTAGAACAACATCTGCTATCTCTCCCATCAAACCACTGCATAAAACATGGAACAACACTCTCCACTACCACATCTCACTCTGACTTCACGACAAGCAGTGTCCACCACAGTTTCTCGGTAAGAACTGCTTGCCGCTACGTCCCAATAATCACTGCCAGTGGAGGCGGCGGAACAATACTCTCTGGCGCGATCTTTGGCGCTGTGGCTCAGTGTAGCCACCTTTCAGTGTACGAGTCCAGGGACCTGCCAAAAAGGGGGAAAGGTGTGGGAGGAGGGAGAGGGGAGGGTGTAGATGCCAGTGGCAGGAGAATTAAGGTGGCTCTCTTCCGTCCTTAATCCACTTACAAGGCACAAACTTCTGAAGAGCACGACCAACAGACCCCTTAATTTTTCCTTAATTTCTCTGAGGATAGCAACGGTATCAGTGAATCTTTTTACTGATATCCTTTCACACTAAATTTTAATCTCATACTTGAACCTTTACTTCATTTCCGTCGCTGCTTCTTGGATGCATAGACCGAAAAGTAGGAGCCAAAGCATATATTCATTTCCTACGCCCTTTTTAATCCGAGTACTTCGCTCTTGTTCCAACAGACTTATTTTTCCATCTATCTTCTTGTGCATGTTGTATATTACGTGCCATTACCTGTAACTTACCAATGTTTTTCCTCAGAATTTCTAACATCTTGCACAATTCGACATTGACGAATACTTTATCCAGGTCGACAAATCCTAAGACAGTGTCTTGATTTTTCTTCAGTCTTGCTTCCATTATCGACAGCAACGCCATAACTGCCCCTCTGGTGCGTCTACCTTTCCTAGAGCGAAAGTGTTCGTCATCCTACTTAACCTCAATTTTCTTTTCCATTCACATTATCCCTGTCAGTAGCTTGGATGCATGAGCTGTTACGCTGATTGTGCGATCATTCTCGCACTTGTCAGCTCTTGCTCCTTCGTAATTATGTGGATGACGTTTTGTCGAAAGTCTGATGGTATGTAGAAAGTCTCATACGTTCTACACACCGCTATGAATAGTCGTTTTTTGCCATTTCATTCAATTGTTTTAGAAATTCCGAGAGAATGTCATCTATCCCTACTCCCTTACTTGATCTTAAGACCACCAAAGCCCTGTTTAATTATGATTAGAATACTGGATCCCCTATTTCTTCCCTATGGACTCTGCTTCTATCACATTTATTCTCAAACAAGTTCTCCCCCTCAATAGACCCCTCCAGTGTTCTCGTTCCTTGTATCCACTACCGTCCTTGCAGCCGGCCGTTGTGGCCGAGCGGTTCTAGTCGCTTTAGTCTGGAACCGCTACCCGCTACCCGCTGCCTCGGGTATGAATGTGTATGATGTACTTAGGTTAGTTAGGTTTAAGTAGTTCTAAGTTCTAGGGCACTGATGACCTCAGATGTTAAGTGCCATAGTGCTCAGAGCCATTTGAACCTCCCCTTCATTTAACACTGGAATACACATTGCACACATAATGTAATTTCCCTGGATTTTAATTTCAACAAAGATTGTTTCTGTATGCTGAGTTAGTCTTTCCGACAGTCATATCTTTTTCGATTCCTTCACATTTCACCTTAGCTTCCATGCACGTCCTATTTACTTCCTTCCTAATTAACTTGTATTTCTATATTCCTGAATTCCCAGAACATTTCTGTACTTCAATTTTTCGTCGATCAACTTAAGCCCTTCTTTGTTGCCCATAGTTTTCTTACCAATACCTCGATTGTACCAATGTTTTACTTCTCAATTTCTGTGACTGTCATTTTTAGAGATGTGAATTTCTCTTCAAATGAACTGGCTACTGAGCTACTCATTATTGCTGTATCCATAATGTCACAGAACTTTGAGCGTACCTCTTCATTCCGTAGTCCCTCCGTATCCCAATTCTTTGCTCATTTATTCTTACTGACTAGGCTCTCGAATCGTTGTTAAACTGTATGTGAGTCTAAATTTCTTCCAGAGTATAATTTACTATCCAATATCTAATTTCGGAATCTCTGCCTGACCATGACGTAATCTAACTGAAATATTCCCATATATCGGGGCCTTATCCAAGAATACCTTTCATCTCCATTTAGTACTGTATTAGAAGTTCAATATAATCGCATACTTTCTTATCTCTTCATCTTCGGCTTGCGACATCGGCAAGTATATCTGAAATATCTTTGTCGGTGTTGATTTGCTGCCGATTCTGATGAGAACAACCCTGTCACTGAACTGCTCAAAGTAATTCTCTCTCGGCCCTACCTTTCTATTCATAAAGAATCCTACAGCCGTTATATGATTTGCTAATGTTGATATTACCCTTTACTCATCTGACCAGAAATCCTTGTCTTCTTCCCATTTCACTTCAATGACCACCACTAAATGTACACAGAGCCTTTGCAATTCCGTTTCTGGATTTTCTAGTTTCCCTACCACTTTCAGTCTTCTAACATTTCAACTTTGATACCCCTTCGTCGATTATTCAGCCTTTTTCTCATGGTCTCCTTCCCTTTCGTTGGTGGAATAGGGTGGAATGTTTTGCCAATGGAGAGATTTCCGATTTCCATCACTTTTTTTCATTAACATGCCACATATCCAGTGGATACACATTATGAGTCTAATGCAGTGGTTTTCATTCCCTTTTGCATCTTCATTCCGCTGATAATTGAAGATTCTTCTGCCTCTTAGGGCAATTTGCCAACCTAAGGGCAAGAGAGTTCCCAGAACCTCTGTCCGTTCCTGCACCCATTCTGACAAGGCCGTTGGCAGAACGAGGGTGACTTCTTGTACCGAAAGCCTATAGTTGCCGTTGCTGACAACATTTATTCGTATTTTAAGCAGTGGATAGGTTCGAACCAGGACTCAGGACATTTTCATTACTAGTGTATGTGACATTGGTATTAAGGAGCACCAAAACGCAACTGAGGCATCTCAAATTAAGTGTGACAATGTTATTTCCTCATCTAAATAATCCATACTAGTCGTTTGTGATTGTACCAATCTCATCTGGCTAAAATAACGTGACGAGCGGCAAGGCAGTGATACTTGGAAAACATATAGGCATTCAGAATCGAAATAGTATTCCAGCACCAGAATCCGACGGCATACATGTGCCATAACCTGGTATCACTCTCTCTCTATATATATACAGGGCTATTACAAATGATTGAAGCGATTTCATAAATTCACCGTAACTCCATTCATTGACATATGGTCACGGCACACTACAGATGCGTAGAAAAACTCATAAAGTTTTGTTCGGCTGAAGCCGCACTTCAGGTTTCTGCCGTCAGAGCGCTCGAGAGCGCAGTGAGACAAAATGGCGACAGGAGCCGAGAAAGCGTATGTCGTGCTTGAAATGCACTCACATCAGTCAGTCATAACAGTGCAACGACACTTCAGGACGAAGTTCAACAAATATCCACCAACTGCTAACTCCATTCGGCGATGGTATGCGCTGTTTAAAGCTTCTGGATGCCTCTGTAAGGGGAAATCAACGGGTCGGCCTGCAGTGAGCGAAGAAACGGTTGAACGCGTGCGGGCAAGTTTCACGCGTAGCCCGCGGAAAATTGGCTCATGCCAGAACTGGAGACCGATAGCGCCGACTTCATCTTTCAACAGGATGGCGCTCCACCGCACTTCCATCATGATGTTCGGCATTTCTTAAACAGGAGATTGGAAAACCGATGGATCGGTCGTGGTGGAGATCATGATCAGCAATTCATGTCATGGCCTCCACGCTCTCCCGACTTAACCCCATGCGATTTCTTTCTGTGGGGTAATGTGAAAGATTCAGTGTTTAAACCTCCTCTACCAAGAAACGTGCCAGTACTGAGAGCTCGCATCAACGATGCTTTCGAACTCATTGATGGGGACATGCTGCGCCGAGTGTGGGAGGAACTTGATTATCGGCTTGATGTCTGCCGAATCACTAAAGGGGCACATATCGAACATTTGTGAATGCCTAAAAAATCTTTTTGAGTTTTTGTATGTGTGTGCAAAGCATTGTGAAAATATCTCAAATAATAAAGTTATTGTAGAGCTGTGAAATCGCTTCAATCATTTGTAATAA
Source organism: Schistocerca cancellata (assembly GCF_023864275.1). Classification (NCBI taxonomy): domain Eukaryota; kingdom Metazoa; phylum Arthropoda; class Insecta; order Orthoptera; family Acrididae; genus Schistocerca; species Schistocerca cancellata. The sequence continues at coordinate 214,160 of NW_026047104.1, forward strand.
CCCTGTATATATATATATATATATATATATATATATATATATTTCCTGCATCTCTCTGTCTCTCCCTCCCCCCCCTCCTCTCTCTCTCTCTCTCTCTCTCTCTCTCTCTCTCTCTCTCTGTGTGTGTGTGTGTGTGTGTGTGATAAAATGACAGCGTGTATCAGCTACTGGACGAGTGCAATTATTGTGTAACTCAGATTAAGGTGCACTTGGCACCTAAAACGCAACAATGGGCTCTCAAATTAGGCTCCAAAAAGTCTTTTCCATATCTAAATTGCTTGTATTATTGTTGAACGATAGAAAACATTTGTGGCAAAAGTAATGTGTTAGCTGGAAAGCAATAATAGTCTCAGATCCAAACAACATTCAGAACACAAACAGTATTCTAAAGCCAGAAGTTTTATCATTACCTGACTGTGTTTGTCACACACTAGAAGAGAGTAGTCATGGGGTAACTTATTTGGATCAAGATGCACTTGACGTCTAAAATAATTATATGCGATTATGTTACTTCCACATAAAATTTTTATTATTTTACTTTAAAAGTACAAAGTATATGTGGGAAAAACTATATGGTCGGCAGTGACAGCTAATATTTCCAAACAAACAAATAGGCGTTTGAGACTGAGACGGAATTCTAACACCAGAAACTGACGTTTTGTGAGCCCTAATCTGACAGTGGGTGTCGGCTACTATTTGAGTGCAGTTATTGTGTCACTTGCAGGTTGAGATACACATGAAGTCTAAACCAGAATACATGTGGCTTACCTGTGAACACTACCGTAGTAACTTAGAAGCACGTAAGGCAGTAAAACCGACAATCCCGTGCAGACAGTTCCGTGCAAACAGACAGACGTTCAGAGCTCGGAAAGTATTCTAACACCAGTAACTGGTGTATGTGTGTTTATATATATATATATATATATATATATGTGTGTGTGTGTGTGTGTGTGTGTGTGTGTGTGTGTGTGACCCATAACCCGATGGCAGGTGTCTGTTAATGGAAGAGTAGCATTATTGTATAACTTAAACGTTTAGATTGAATTAGTACCTAAAGCATGGTTGTCGTCACTCAGATTAAGTGAGAAAATGATTTTTCAGCATCAAAATGGTATGTAATACTTTCTATAAGAGTGCGAAACACATGTGCCGAAAACAATATGCTGAGTAACTAAAACTGTGACATTTAATTTGGGGATCCATTGTGTCTTGTACCAAGTGACCCTGTCCGTTGCTCCACATGGGGTACAAATATCGAAATGTGGTAGCCTAGAACTGTTTGTGTGTGTGTGTTTTCTGCAGACAAAACTGTGCATGTTTCATGCGAATATTAGCAAGAGGGCAGCTCTGTGGTACATAATGATTGGCTATTTTGCTTTAATGGGTGATAAAATACTGGGCAGTGACGGGGAGAACTCAATTTGTGTGTGTTGTCTTATATTCTCCCTTGATCGGCAATTTAGACGTATGCGGTGTGACTTAAGAAAGAGAAGAGTATGTTTTGTATTCCTCTAGAACAAATCTTTAATGTTTTGATAAGTAATACAGACAATTTAAAGTGCCGTATGCCATGAGTACAATGGTACCTTGATACAGTCACGTAATGGAGCCAAATTGGGTACACAAAGAATATGATGGCACTGGAAAAGATACTGATTGGTTGTTTCGTTAGATGGTAAAATGCTAGACTGTGACTAGCTGTTTCATTTTAATGGCAGGAAGAATGCTGGGCTATGATTAGACGGTAAGTATTGTGGAAGCCGATGATGACATGCATTTAACGTCAAGCCAACAGTTGAAGGTCACTTATTATGTAATGCATTAAGGGTCAAACCGACGGTTTAAAGGCCGAATTGTATCCAGAATTCCCATTACCATCCTACTCACAGATTCACAGCTAATAGGTGAAGCAGAACATCGAAAGTGTCTGAGTTACAAGACCCATTTATTTCTAAGTTGAGATATAATTTTTACTATTGGCGAATGGAATACTGAAAGAATGCTCACACTTGTTCAGGTATCATGCGATATCAAACGATCAAGTCTGATTAATTCTTACACATTCGGCCAACAATGAATCACAGTTAAAATAGTCCCAACATGTGAAATGCTAACCTGTCACCCATCCAGCACCGTTATCTTCATCTGCGACTCTCGGAAACTCTTTGACTCTATCCAAGGTGCAGGTATCTGAGCAATAGCTTTCTCTCTCTCTGAGAAAAGTACCCATTCCAACTATCAACCATATTCCAAGCATTCGCTTGACGTAGAGCATAGAGCCGTGATGTCACAACATACTAACATTCAATAACACTGACCTTAAAACTGGAGAACGTTTCGTAGGAAGTTATATTCAGGCCACAGCTATATGACAGGGAGAATGGGGAAGACCGAAATGAAACACTCGTATTACGGAGACCACTGGAGATCGTATACACTGAACGAGTAAGAAGCAAAGGACTCCCGCAAGGGCTCAACGAACGGAGTCTAAAAAGAAATAAACATCAATAAAGTATCTGAGCCTGCCATACCGTGCATAATGCATACCATCCACGGTTTGAGATGATGAAACGGTGTGGTATCTGAAACCCAACAGGAATGGAGAAATGCTTCAACAAACGTCAGCAATGATGACCGAAACAATAACAGGCGATATCAGTGTCGTCGTAACTGCCGCCTGCTTCACGTCTGCTGTGCAGCGAGCTACCTTAATTTAAGTATTAACTGTATTTTTCTTACTTGTCACTTCTTCTTCCGTGTGTATTTGCTTTTAGGAAGCTTTATTTTTCGAGTGTTCTTAATAGTGTTCCATAGATTTCGTGTTTGTTTTGAATACAGTCAGAGAGAGTCCCTTTAGTCAGCCACAGTCAGTGTCAGTGTCGTCGTAACTGCCGCCTGCTTCACGTCTGCTGTGCAGCGAGCTACCTTAATTTAAGTATTAACTGTATTTTTCTTACTTGTCACTTCTTCTTCCGTGTGTATTTGCTTTTAGGAAGCTTTATTTTTCGAGTGCTCTTAATAGTGTACCATAGATTTCGTGTTTGTTTTGAATACAGTCAGAGAGAGTCTCTGTAGTCAACCATAGTGCCAGTAGTGCTAGAGTTTGTTTTCAATACAGTCCAGAGACAGGTAGTGCTATTTTCATTGTTTTCTACAAGAAGTGGCTAGCAACCACAGTTTAGTGAATAAGCAGCCGCCTTTAGTGAATTAGCAGTCTAGTTAAAGGTTGATTAACTCTCTTCAGTAAATTGTTTCCTTAGGATGGATAGGATGTGTGACTGCTGTGTACGGACGCAGGAGGAGCTGGCCACTGTTCACGAACAGCTGAGCGTGTTGATGGCCGCGGTCAGCCGTCTTCAGGCTGCTGCCTCGGAGTGTAGCGGCAGTGGGGAGTCTGGTGCGTCGCAAGGTACACCCCAGGTGTTACATGCTTCACCCACTGTCCCTGCTGTCGAGACATCTTCGCGGGTACCGGGCGCGGTTGGGCCACCCTCTCCCCAAGAGGAGTGGCGGGTTCGGCGGCGTTCGCGGCGCACGAAGCGGAAGGTCAATGTGGAGGCTGGCCGTGTGGCATCGCCTGCTCTGCCTGTGAGGGGACATGTGGCTGCTCCTTCAGCAAGGTCCGAGCAGGCACACGGGGGGAGGGGTTTATTAGTTATTGGGAGCTCCAACGTTAGGCGGGTGATGGAGCCCCTTAGGGAAATAGCGAGAAGGTCGGGGAAGAAGGCCAGTGTTCACTCTGTCTGCTTGCCGGGGGGTCTCATCCGAGATGTGGAGGAGGCCCTACCGGCGGCGATAGAGAGCACTGGGTGCACCCGACTGCAAATTGTTGCTCATGTCGGCACCAACGACTCCTGCCGTCTGGGTTCGGAGGTCATCCTCAGTTCGTACAGGCGGTTGGCGGAATTGGTGAAGGCGGAAAGCCTCGCTCGCGGGGTGGAATCAGAGCTAACTATTTGTAGTATCGTTCCCAGAACCGATCGCGGTCCTCTGGTTTGGAGCCGAGTGGAAGGCTTAAACCAGAGGCTCAGACGATTCTGCGGAGATCTGGGGTGCAAATTTCTCGACCTCCGCTATCGGGTGGAGAAATGTAGGATCCCCCTGAATAGCTCAGGCGTGCACTACACGCCGGAAGCGGCTACAAGGGTAGCGGAGTACGTGTGGAGTGCACATGGGGGTTTTTTAGGTTAGAGAATCCCCTCCCTAGGCCCGATAAGACGCCTCCTGAGACGCGGCAAGATAGGAGTAGGCAAAATGCAACAGGGAATAACAATATTAATGTGCTAATAGTAAACTGCAGGAGCGTCTATAGAAAGGTCCCAGAACTGCTCTCATTAATAAACGATCACAACGCCCATATAGTACTAGGGACAGAAAGTTGGCTGAAACCAGACGTAAACAGTAACGAAATCCTAAACTCAGATTGGAATGTATACCGCAGAGACAGGCTGAACAGTGAAGGGGGAGGCGTGTTTATAGCGGTAAGAAGTGCAATAGTATCGAAGGAAATTGACGGAGATCCGAAATGTGAAATGATTTGGGTGAAGGTCGCGGTTAAAGCAGGCTCAGACATGGTAATTGGCTGTCTCTATAGGCCCCCTGGCTCAGCAGCTGTTGTGGCTGAGCACCTGAAGGATAATTTGAAAAATATTTCGAGTAGATTTCCCCACCATGTTATAGTTCTGGGTGGAGATTTTAATTTGCCGGATATAGACTGGGAGACTCAGACGTTCATAACGGGTGGCAGGGACAAAGAATCCAGTGAAATTTTTTTAAGTGCTTTATCTGAAAACTACCTTGAGCAGTTAAACAGAGAACCGACTCTTGGCGATAACATATTAGACCTTCTGGTGACAAACAGACCCGAACTATTTGAAAAAGTTAACGCAGAACAGGGAATCAGCGATCATAAAGCGGTTACGGCATCGATGATTTCAGCCGTAAATAGGAATATTAAAAAGGGTAGGAAGATTTTTCTGTTTAGAAAAAGTGACAAAAAGCAGATTTCAGAGTACCTGTTGGCTCAACACAAAAGTTTTGTCTCAAGTACTGATAGTGTTGAGGATCAGTGGACAAAGTTCAAAACCATCGTACAATATGCGTTAGATGAGTATGTGCCAAGCAAGATCGTAAGAGATGGAAAAGAGCCACCGTGGTTCAACAACCGAGTTAGAAAACTGCTGCGGAAGCAAAGGGAACTTCACAGCAAACATAAACATAGCCAAAGCCTTGCAGACAAACAAAAATTACGCGAAGCGAAATGTAGTGTGAAGAGAGCTATGCGAGAGGCGTTCAATGAATTCGAAAGTAAAGTTCTATGTACTGACTTGGCAGAAAATCCTAAGAAATTTTGGTCTTATGTCAAAGCGGTAGGTGGATCAAAACAAAATGTCCAGACACTCTGTGACCAAAATGGTACTGAAACAGAGGATGACAGACTAAAGGCCGAAATACTAAATGTCTTTTTCCAAAGTTGTTTCACAGAGGAAGATTGCACTGTAGTTCCTTCTCTAGATTGTCGCACAGATGACAAAATGGTAGATATCGAAATAGACGACAGAGGGATAGAGAAACAATTAAAATCGCTCAAAAGAGGAAAGGCCTCTGGACCTGATGGGATACCAGTTCAATTTTACACAGAGTACGCGAAGGAACTTGCCCCCCTTCTTGCAGCGGTGTACCGTAGGTCTCTAGAAGAGCGTAGCGTTCCAAAGGATTGGAAAAGGGCACAGGTCATCCCCGTTTTCAAGAAGGGACGTCGAACAGATGTGCAGAACTATAGACCTATATCTCTAACGTCGATCAGTTGTAGAATTTTGGAACACGTATTGTGTTCGAGTATAATGACTTTTCTGGAGACTAGAAATCTACTCTGTAGGAATCAGCATGGGTTTCGAAAAAGACGGTCATGTGAAACCCAGCTCGCGCTATTCGTCCACGAGACTCAGAGGGCCATAGACACGGGTTCACAGGTAGATGCCGTGTTTCTTGACTTCCGCAAGGCGTTCGATACAGTTCCCCACAGTCGTTTATTGAACAAAGTAAGAGCATATGGACTATCAGACCAATTGTGTGATTGGATTGAGGAGTTCCTAGATAACAGGACGCAGCATGTTATTCTCAATGGAGAGAAGTCTTCCGAAGTAAGAGTAATTTCAGGTGTGCCGCAGGGGAGTGTCATAGGACCGTTGCTATTCACAATATACATAAATGACCTGGTGGATGACATCGGAAGTTCACTGAGGCTTTTTGCAGATGATGCTGTGGTGTATCGAGAGGTTGTAACAATGGAAAATTGTACTGAAATGCAGGAGCATCTGCAGCGAATTGACGCATGGTGCAGGGAATGGCAATTGAGTCTCAATGTAGACAAGTGTAATGTGCTGCGAATACACAGAAAGATAGATCCTTTATCATTTAGCTACAAAATAGCAGGTCAGCAACTGGAAGCAGTTAATACCATAAATTATCTGGGAGTACGCATTAGGAGTGATTTAAAATGGAATGATCATATAATGTTGATTGTCGGTAAAGCAGATGCCAGACTGAGATTCATTGGAAGAATCCTAAGGAAATGCAATCCGAAAACAAAGGAAGTAGGTTACAGTACGCTTGTTCGCCCACTGCTTGAATACTGCTCAGCAGTGTGGGATCCGTACCAGATAGGGTTGATACAAGACATAGAGAAGATCCAACGGAGAGCAGCGCGCTTCGTTACAGGATCATTTAGTAATCGCGAAAGCGTTACGGAGATGATAGATAAACTCCAGTGGAAGACTCTGCAGGAGAGACGCTCAGTAGCTCGGTACGGGCTTTTGTCAAAGTTTCGAGAACATACCTTCACCGAAGAGTCAAGCAGTATATTGCTCCCTCCTACGTATATCTCGCGAAGAGACCATGAGGATAAAATCAGAGAGATTAGAGCCCACACAGAGGCATACCGACAATCCTTCTTTCCACGAACAATACGAGACTGGAATAGAAGGGAGAACCGATAGAGGTACTGAAGGTACCCTCCGCCACACACCGTCAGGTGGCTTGCGGAGTATGGATGTAGATGTAGATGTAGATGTAGATTGCTACTTGTGTAGCTACATGATTGAACGTTTTTGTTAATATTCTCGTTAATTTTATTACGTGTATGTCTTGTTTGGTCCAGTAAATCAAATCCGAATGTAACCTGTTCCACACCCCGAATTCCGGACTAGAAGCAAAATTTATATATATTATGTTTTCTAATAAGCTGGTTGAATTCGCATATATGTTTACCAACATACATCACACGTAAGTACAACAGTGTTTTTCTTACCTGGCCATTGCAAAACACGTTTTCACTGATTTTGTCTAATTGCAGCGGGAGAACGTCGAAAATATTCCATCAAGAAAACCAAGCTAAGGTTCATGATATCTTTATCAGCTACTCACAATTTACAGAACTCATGCTGATCACCTCTAAGGAAGCAATGAAGTTTCACGTTACAAGGGAAAAGAATGAGAAAATATACACACCTGTGATACGTGACAACTCTAATAAGTTTTCAGGATACCACTGTAATACTTTGCTTATGTCATGACAAAGAACAACGAATTTCCTAGACATTAAATTTTTGGTATGTAATTTTTAAACGTTTACATTTTGTATAGTCATCTCGTTAAGGTGTTGGTAGCTCTCCAAGGTTCTTATCGCACGAGTGGAGATCACTTGACTAATGGTGGAAGTCTTTATTCATGACATTAACTGGAGAATGGAGAAAGCTTCTATTGACACTGTATCACCAGCACGGCCGTGCAAGTGCCATCAGTATTGATCCCGTTAGCAGCATCGTGCATACGCCACGACACTGGGAACTAAGAAATTAAGCATTTACACTGAGTTCCTTAAGATAACAGTTATCCATTGGAGCAGTAAGTATCATATTCTACTTGTGCTAATGCTTTGTGGCAAGTGTATTTAATAATTTATAGTTCATGAAAGTAATGTGTAACTGCGACAGACTCGTACACTTCATTCACTATCCAATAGTATCTAAACTACTAACTGCTGAAATTAAAGCACAATCACAATTAACTTTCTTATGACACTGAATCTCGAATTATATTCCCTAAGTATAGAACATAAATTGCGGAAGTATTACATTGTTCACGACGTTTAACATGTCTTCCATATAGTCTCGTTCACAATGGTGTAGCAGTTGCCAGACACAGCACAAAGAAATGGCACTTCAGGAAAATAACGCCTTCATTGCTGCTGTATTAGCAGTGCCTGATTTCGAAGTACCTGTTTAACCATATCTTTCTGTGTCTTCAAGTCTTTTACAGGTATACCTCGTCCTATTGTGAATTTTGAACAGTGTATTCCCTATTACTAGCTGAAATTTACTGCAGAGCTCAATTATGTTTTCCACTCTCATTACAAATACCGATACCATAGCTTCACATAACTTTGTCTGCTATTCCTTCCAGTAGCACACTTTTTCATTCGTCCTTAGTTATCGGATTAGCATCTCGCTTTACATACTGCGATAACCATTCAGTGTCGTGATACACTCTCTGTAGCTCATCTGCTGCTTGTGACATCGGTATACATACCTGAAATATTGTTTGTTAGCGTCGGTTTGTTGTCGTTTCTGGTAATACTAATCGCATCAATGAACTGTAACACAATCTTCGCCATAGCTTCCTATTCATAAATAATCGTGTTCCAGTTATACCTTTTTCTGCTTCTGTTGATATTACTCGAAATTAATCTGACCAGAAACAATACCTTCTTTCCATTTCACTTCGCTGTCCTAAAGCTGAATGGCCTGAGTATTTACCTTTCCCTTTTCAGATCTTGTAGCACCGTGCATACGCCATGACACTGGAAACTAAGAAATTAAGCATTTACATTGAGTTCCTTATGGTTCCAGTTATCAGTTGAAGCTTCTGTATTACATCGAGACTTCTGACATTACACGCTGCTACTCGTAGCATGTTACCATTACATTTTTTTCCGAAGTCGTGATCCATTTGGCAGACTTCTACTAAAGTTTCGAATGGGAGACTAATTAAGAATCTTTTGTCAATGCAGAGATCATGGTGATAGTTTTTTCAGTAACTGGTCACATGTTCTGTTCATACACATTATGTACTTTTAATTCAGTGGTTTCCATTACAACCTGTATTCTCATGCCTTTGATCAACACTCATTAACTGGCCTTGAAGTGAAAGTTTTCCAACAGTGCCCTTCTCTCCTTACTTTCATAAGATCGTTGGCAGAACGCAGATGACTTCATATGCCGGTAGTCGAAGCCGTCAATCTCGATGATATTTTTACTTAAAATTCAATTCTCGACTCGGATTGAAGCGCAGACAAAATATAATTTTGCTTTGCAGACAACGACAATATTCCTAGGTAACAGAAAACCGTTGCATCCCGCTCAGGTACAAGTTTCAGTTTGTATTTGTAAATAATAAATTTGATAAATCGAAATTACGTGGATTCCAAAAGCTTCATCAATAATGTGAAGAATTGTGATCCAGATGAAGTGCTAAGATGCTAGCGAAATGAATTCGACGTCTCTGGATATTACATAGCCTGTAAGTCGTATGGCGTGGACGGTGGCCTACAACCAAGCTATGAGGTTAATGAAAAACTCGGTGAAAGGACCTCAGACTCAGGAGTTTCAAAGCTGTGAGGAGGGATGACAGGGGGGGGGGGGGGGCGGAGATTGTTAGTGATCAATCAACCTTTATGTTTCCGAACTGACTGAGAGCTGGGCGACGGTGGACATCTCGGAGATAAAGTCAAAATGATAAATGAAGAAAACATTAACATTTATTGTATTGTGTCACATGCCTTCAGTACGAAAACAGAAAGAGGAATCATCTGACTACGCATGGATACGACTCATAGCTGTGCATGTATGGGGGGGGGGAGGCATTCTTCCGCCTTTAGGGGCAGTTTCCTTCCTTCTCCCCCCCCCCCCCCCCTAAAGGCAAGGGAGCTGTGCCCTGAGCCTCTGTCTGCTCCTGCGCCCTATTTGACAAGGCCGTTGGCAGAACGATGGTGACTTCTCATGCCGTAAATCTTCGACCACCCACTGCTAATGGCTTTATTCAAAATTTAAGCAGCGGTGAACCTGTGACCCAAAACGTATTGATTGCAACTAAAAGACAATACAACTAGACCACAAGTGACATTCAGCAACAATCAACAGCATGAGGATAATGACAGCAAAGTAAACCACTGCATTAAAGAGACATAATGTGTATCCACAAGGCATTTTGCGTGTAACTGAAAAGAGTCGTGATGATCACTTCATTGAGAAAAGATTCAGGAGTACTGCCTCATTCGGATCTTCGGGAGCGACGACCAAGGGGGTGAAGTGACCATGAGAAATAGACTGAATGACCAACGAAAGGATAACGTTATACAAGACGGGACGGGGAATTTCGGATGTTTGGACGTTGTAGGGGAATTGGAATATCTGAAAACAGAAATGCAAAGGCTCAGTCTAGACGTACGGGGGTCAGTAAAGTGAAATGGAAAGAAGTCCAGGCGTTCTGGTCAGATGAGTGTAGGGTAATATCAGCAGCTGCAGAAAGTGGTATAATGGTAACCGGGTTTGTATGAATAGGAAAGTAGGGCAGAAATAGAGTTACTGTAAACAATTCAGTAACAGAGTTGTTCTCATCAGAACCGACACCAAACCAGAACCTACAACGACAGTTCAGGTATCCATGCCAATGTATCAAGCCGAAGATGAAGCGACAGAGAAAGTACATGAGGATATTCAAAGGGTAATTCAGGACATAAAGAGAGATGAAAATCTAATAGCTATGGGAGATTGTAGAAGGGGTAGAATAAAAGGTTACAGGAGAATGTGGGCTTGGTACTAGGAAGGACAGAAGAGAAAGTCTAATTGAGTTCTGCAACAAATTTCAGTTACTAATAGCGAATACTCTGTTCAAGAATCAGAAGATGTGGAGGTATACTTGAAAAAGGCCGGGAGATGCGGGAAGATTTAAATTAGATTACATCGTGGTCAGGCAGGGATTCCGATCTCCGATAATGAATTGCATGGGTTGCGTTGGAGGAAATATATACTCAGATCACAATTTAGTAGTAAGGCAGAGTTGGTTGAAATTCAATAGAATGGTCAGAAAGAATCAGTGCGGAAAGAAGTGGGATAAGGAAATGCTAAGGAATGAAGGGATATTCTTCAAGTTCGCTGAGGCTGTAGATACTGCCATAAGGAATGGATCACTATGCAGTTCGGTTGAAGAGGTGTGGACACCTGTAAAAAAGGACAGCTGAAGAAGTGGGACAGAAGAACATTGGTAGAAAGAAGGCAACTGGGAAGAAACCATGCGTAACAGAAGAACTACTTCAACTGATCGACGAAAGTAGGAAGGATAAAGATGTTCAGTAAAATCCAGGAATACAGAATTACAAGCCACTTAGGAATAAAATAAATAGGCGAAATGCCTCCATGTAAAATGTGAAGAAGTAGAAAAAGATATGACTGGAAGGACTGGCTCAGCATACAGTGACAAACCAATGCGAATTCCCGTGTTAAATGCAGAGGAGAAATCGGATAGGTAAAAAGAGTACATTGAAGGGCTCTACGGGGAGAAGGCTTGTCTGAAGATAGTTGTGATAGAAGAATAAACGGAAGTCGACAGGGAAGGGATAGGTGATCCTGTATTTTAATCATAATTTAAAATATCAAATAAGGCAGAAGGGATAGATGACATTTCATTGGAATTTTGAAAGCAATTCTGGGAAGTGGCAACAAAACGTTGGTATGAAGAATGTAAAAGACTGCCGACATACCATCTGCCTTTCGTGAAAACATCATCCACACAATTCCGAAGATAGGAAAAGGTGACAAGTTCGGGAATTATCGCACAATCGGATTAACAGCTCATGCATCCAAGTTGATGTCAAGAATAACGTACAGACGAATAGAAAAGAAAATTAAGGATCAGTTAGATGAAGATCAGTTTTCTTTAGGAAAAGTAAATCTATTAGAAAGACAATTCTGACATTGTGACTGATAATGGAAGCAAAGGTAAACAAGAACCCATATACGTTCATACGATTTGTAGACCAGCAAAAAGCCTTCGATGATGTCAAATGGCGCAAAATGTTGAAAATTCTGAGAAAAATAGTTGTAAGCTATAGGGAAAGACTGGTGATTTATAATCTGTACAGGAACCCAGAAGGAATAATAGGGGTGGAAGATCAAGACCAAATTGCTCGGATTAAAAAGGGTGTAAAACAAGAATCTAGACTTTCGCCCCTTCTGTTTAGTCTGTATATTGATGAAGCAATGTCAAGATAAACGAAAGGTTCAGGATATTGGAATTAAAATGCAAGGAGAAAGGGTATCAAAGATAATATGATACTGCTGTCATCAGTGAAAGTGAAGAAGAGTTAAAGGATGTGTGGAATGTAATGAACAGTGTAAAAAGTACAAAATATGAATTGAGAATTAATCGGAGAAAGACCAAAGTAATGAGAAGTAGCAAAAATGAGAGCAGCTAGAAACTTAACATCAGGACTGATGATCAAGAAGTAGGTGAAGTTGAATAATTCTACTACTTAGGAAGTAAATTAATCCATGTCGGACGGAGCAGGAGAACATCAAAAGCAGACCTGCACTGGCAAAAATGCCATTCCTGGCCAAGAGAAGTCTACTAGTATCAAACATTTGAGGAAGAAATTTCTGAGAATGTGCGTTTTGAGCACAGTATACACTGTGGAAAAACCAGAACAGAAAAGAATTGAAGAATTTGAGAGTTGCGGTTAGAGAAGAACTTTGAAAATCAGGTACACTGATAAAGTAAGGAATGAGGAGGTTCTACGCAGAATCGGCGAGGAAAGGAATATATCGAAAACACTGTCAAGAATTAGGGACAGCATCGTAGGAGATCAAGTAAAGAAATGGGGGAATCGGCCGCTTTACCTGACCACATGATGGAGTTGGATTACGTGGGCTACATACGTGGCTTGATGGTGTGATGTTTGGGTGACGTGTCGACTTCCTGCAGAATCTCTTTCGACGTCACCAGTCCATTGTTTGACAGCTGGGAGCTCAGACCTTCATGTTTTGTAGACGACAGTCTCAGCAGCTTAACTTGTTCCTCGTTGCAAACTAACGGCCTAAGCGCTCTCCGCATAAAATGTCTGTCATCTGCCGATGTGGTTCTATTGTTCTTCCCTGGGCTCAGATACACGGGGACTTTCAGCATTTTTGCTGCATCTGATTTGAGCAGTAATTGGTCCTCAGAGGCGTTGTCAATTTTGCAGTCGGAGGTGGAGGTTACACGAGGGGAACACAGAAATGTTTGTCGTCTGGCACAGAATGGAAGTTGCGGATGTCACAGAGCGTTAACAGACATCAGAATGAGTGCAAGGATCAAACTCAAAGTCCAGAATATAAGTTTCGGTGATATGCCTCTAGAAGGCAAATGCTGAACACTTTTTGTGATACAGCATATGAATTCTCTCACACCTTTTAGTAAACCCTGACTCAACGATTCCTCATCCAAAGAATCCCCGAACTAATGTGTCTAAACTGATCATGAGGCTGCCCTACTCATCACTTCTGTTCATTTTCCTCAGATGAGTCAATCAGTGCGCAAAATTTCCGGTCAGATAGTCATTGTCATCGGTGGGCTCAGTTTAAAATGTCAGCCAATGAACGATTGATGCTGGGAAATCACCCCCGTCGGTCGTCTTATATGGTGCCAAACTTTCCGATCTCGCTTCGAAAAGTTCCTGAGCTGCGGCTAGCGTATTACATGAGCATTCCGGCGTTGCTCTCACGTCGTGTCCCATTTGGATACCTGCCGCCAATCGCCCCTGGTTCCTTTAGCAGCCGAAGCGTCGAATTTTCTTGCGAAAACAGCAAGAATTCCTTCAGGTGTTTTCTGTGTTCCTGGGGCGTCGAGAAGCCTGCAGCTTATTAACAATCGCCGCACGGGGTAGCCGTGTGGTCTCAGGCGCCTTTTCACGGTTCGCTCGGCTCATCCCCCCCACCCCCGCCGACCACCCACCTCTGAGGTTCGAGTCCTCCCTCGGGCATGGGTGTGTGTGTTATCCTTAGCGTAAGTTAGTTTAAGTTAGATTACGTAGAGTGTAAGCCTAGGGACAGATGACTTCAGCTGTTTGGTCCCATAGTCCTTAACACAATTTTTTCTCTCTATTAACAGACCTGTCGGTTTGTAACGCTGATGTATTAGGCGCTAGGACCTGAATGGCCTCGCTCAGCGCTCAGCTGTTACGCAGTCCTTAAATGTCGGTTATCAGTGGCTTTCGGGAAAGTGACGCTATATCCTGTTGGCACCGTTTCGCCTCGAACGCTGATCTGCGAAGTATTACAGCATGTTATTTATTTTAAAAGTTACAATTAATATTCTTGTGTGAGCAGTATATTATAGAGGTAAAAATATTACTGCTCAACTAAAGCAGATATAATAATCAGCAAGGCATAATAAGATGGCACTTGCAAATCTCTCTCCGTTTACAGAACAATAATGTAGACAAACAGTGATTTACTCATCATCGTTAACGCACCATATCAACAGAACATCAGCAATCACTGAGCAATATTAAATGAAATAAAAATAACGCACGACACTCTGCGGTTATGGCACACTTTTTGTTCCATTCTTTTTCTTTCAGTAGATTTATGTTTACGTGCAGTTACGCTTGTGTTCCCTCTTACGATCTAAAACTGTGATTAGGCAGCAAACAGTGAAAAATAATCATGTTTTTCCAGTATCACACGAAATGCTATGAAAAACAAATGATAAATGACCTACACATAGATTTGTAGTATGATTTTTGTGAATGACCGTTAACCTAATCTGTGCAATATTGTATTTTTTTATTTAATGAATAATAGTTGAACTGTGTCATGTTTTACCTTAAAACACGCAATAAATTAGCACACGACTAACGAATTTTGAAATTTTAACTCTGGCTATTGGTTCTAAACCTGTAAATTTCGTGTAATTTGTAGTGACTGAAGGGAAGCAGTGGAAGTTACAACCAACGAGAAGCGAGTATGCTTAGCCGTTATGGGTATTGAAACTTGCGTCCTGGAGAAAAGTCCCGTTTCTGGTATGACGCTAACTTGCCACGTGAAACAAGCTAACGCTACCCTCTGGGAGGATTTCGAATTTTGACTGCGGGTGTATCTAATGGACAAAGGTATCGGACTATAATTTTGAATATGATTGAACTGACAGTTTTCTAACGGACTTTAACCTTGGGAGTTAATGAAAGTGGTACAAATCATATGTGAATTAAAAAAAGGAACGGCCGCCAGCCCAATTAGGCACATTAATTTGGAAATACATGTTTCGGAACATTGAACATTGGTTATTAAAGTTACTCTCCTTGATATTTCCCTCTGAACATCGCACAGGATACAAACTGACACAGGACACTCCCAGCAGTGTGTAGAAGCAGTTATCAATAACCCACACGCCAGATATTATGGAAAGCAAATTCGCACCAAGCTCACACCAATATAAGCTACACTCAAGATCATTACTTAAACCAATACAGAAATGTTACTACATGAAGTGCAGAACTAAATTAGGACAGGAGGGGCTTCTGTCATAACTGATTTGAAAAAGAAAAGACATAAATAAAGATAAGTAATATCATAAATACACTGTTTATACTCCTCTACATATAGCAGTCTTCCTTAGCAGCAGAAACAGTTCAATTTTCTTTCTAATATGTGGAGAATATCATGGGGGCCCATGAACTAGTATAGTGTCACTAGTCAAGCTCTACGATTATTTCAGTAGAAAAGACTAATTGAAACAAAGTTGACACTTCACTTGGAGTAGTTCATAATTTACTTTGTAAGACCAAATTTCAACACTGAGCTCAATTTACTTCGAAAAAATGAGCTTAACTTATTTGTCCTTTTTATCATCTGTGAAGCAGGTATTTTACACAACAACATTTACACAATCTGGCACTGCACTCCAGCAAAACTGTACTTTGCAATAAACTAAGAAAACTCTAGCAAAATTCTATCTAAATTCACTTTTGTGGTTTTAACTTTAACTTTTACTACTCATTTTACATTTGACAAAAAAAAATCACTTTTAAACACCTGAATGCAAGATTTGTTCATTTAAAATGGGATACTTGGTTTTAGTAGCACTTACGTGAGGACCCTGCTTAGATTCGTGATATGTTTACGGACACAGATTTATAATATTTTGATTATTATTAAAACAACACACAATTAACTGGTTCATGCCCGCACACATAGCTGCATGTATGGAGTTAATTTTAAAGCAGTGGCGAAGTTTTGGTGGCAAGCGACATGGCGGCTAATTGTACTCACAGTTCTTGATGTTCGAATGCTCTACAAAATATCTTCTTGGCGTCGGATTTTCAACATATTACATCCATTCCTTTTTGCCGAGAATAGCAGGCCGGCCGGGGCCACCGAGCGGTTCTAGGCGCTACAGTCTAGAACCGCGCGACCGATACGATCACAGGTTCGAATCGTGCCTCGGGCATGGACGTGTGTGATATCCTTAGGTTAGTTAGATTTAAGTAGTCCTACGTTCTAGGGGACTGATGACCTCAGAAGTTAAGTCCCATAGTGCTCAGAGCCATTTTGAGAATAGAAAATAATATCCAGATCCACATCCGAAGCAGAAATCCTTTGCAAAGCAGCTTCCAATTGCCTCTCTTACCACCGCCGAAGTGTACCGCGCTATCACTAGCCACGTAATGCGTACCGTTCACACCAAGGAGCCGCCCAGTTCGACCGCCAAAACCACCTTTCACATCGCTCCCTGCTACTTCCGTTGTGGGGGGACTTCCATATATCTTTTTTATACTACAATTACACGTGCCCTGAGCATGAACCAGCTTTCAATAAATATTGTCTTTTTTTATAAACATACACATATATTATTTTAACAAATCATTTTGCTTTTTTCATATATATATTATACAATTCTAAATTTCCTGTCACAAATTAACTACCTAGCACAGAATACACACTCCATAATTGCAAATATACAGTTACATAATAGAAACCCACTTCTAATCGATATAACTGTTACAGTGGGTCATGGTGAAGGGTATTTCACATCCAAGACATATTAAAGTGACGAGGTGCTGGACTTAGTACTCTTGGCATCATACAATCGCATGAGTCCACAGCTGCCGTATTCAGAAGTTCTGGGAGTGAAACTGAGTAATGGATGTACGTAAACTTAGTTACCTTAATTATGAATTATTAAGCATATTAGCAATAAACTTTAATTTCAGATTGTAATAATACAACATTTGAGACTTTGCTTACTGTTTACATCTACAGCCTGCTGAAACGAGTTATTTAATTTCTGGGAAATATGTGTTTGATTAACAAATGACTGAGTTCGCTGTTAACCTCTACTTGTCGTACAATAGTCACTGAGGTTCCGTCCAACTGTAATTTAATAATTTTAAGCAGACAGTACTCAGCATTGAATTTTGTGAACCATATTTTGTACTGTAACTATTTTACACTAAAGTACGATCGTATCTGGGCTAACAGACAGTCGTCCCAAAGATATATAAAAATTTGTCATGTTTTCAGTTCCACACACGCACAAGATCGAAAGCAAACAATGATTTCGTACACAAAAGATGTGTGGGCGCAACGGGCAAAAGCAGTGGTTCTACCCTGGGCATAATTAGTCAATGAAAGGTGAAATTAAATTTTGTGAGAAGAAAAGCGTAAAGAGTTTATTTAACACGTGGTGGTAGTAGTGGTAGTAGTAGTAGTAGTAGTAGTAGTAGAAGTAATACTACATTAATTCAGAATGATATCTCTCTTATCGTTCCTGTGTACTGACAGCGATATCGATAGATTAAAGTAATTAAAGCCACAGATTTCACCCCGCACCACGAAATGATATGAGAGGACAATCACATGGGTGTGGCTGATGACGTACCTGGCTGTAATTTAGGACTCTCTAGGACTTTGCTGCGTCCACAGACTTTCTTGGAGGATTTTTAGGTTGGGTGTGAAATGAATAGCTTTAGTTATACCGACACCAGTTGTTAAAAGTTTGACCCTGATTTGTATCAGATCATCAGTATCATCATCATCACAAGCCTCTGCCGTTTAACATCCACTCTTGGATGATTGCCATTTATTGACTTTTCAAAGAGGATTGTGATCCTAAGTGATCCTCATGCATTTTGCTCTCACGTGTCTTCTAATGTGAACTATTAGCTATCCTTAGATTCTCGTTCGAGTCTTTGCTTACCGCTTCGAATGCTTTAACAAGTTTCAGTTCTCCACACATCTGACTATATGTCCCGGCGAGCTATATTTAATTTTTTGGTGCTTGTCGAATTGGGTCTCTGCTGCAGTTTATTCACAGACACATTTACTGGCATTTAGCTCTCAAATAGTAAGTCGCATATAAATCTATTTCTCACTGAGCCATCCTCAGTTTTGAGTGACTCCCACAAGTTAGATCCATGTCTCATTGACGTAAGTCTAAACTGGTGAGAAGTAATGATTTCACTCACATTGGAAGCTTCGTTTGGGAAGCTCAATTTGGTTTACGAAAAGCAATCTAAGCAAATTCTACTGTTTTGCTTGTATATTTTTCTGACAACGAAGTAATAATAAATTCTAATAACGACTATTTTGCTGTTTTGGAAAGTCGACAAGTGAACGTCTGAGTTTTGGGGCATTTACACTGACTGCTTTCGACCAACGTCCAGTTTCATGGACACTTTGAAGACAAAACAGTGGTTAGCTAAATTTTATGGAATGGGTGGCTTCGAGTGTCTGTCGTAATCGGTAAAATTGTTAAGATATTATTTGTGGTGTCACCGCCAGACACCACACTTGCTAGGTGGTAGCCTTTAAATCGGCCGCGGACCGTTAGTATACGTCGGACCCGCGTGTCGCCACTATCACTGATTGCAGACCGAGCGCCGCCACACGGCAGGTCTAGAGAGACTTCCTAGCACTCGCCCCAGTTGTACAACCGACTTTGCTAGCGATGGTTCACTAACAAAATATGCTCTCATTTGCCGAGACGATAGTTAGCATAGCCTTCAGCTATGTCATTTGCTACGACCTAGCAAGGCGCCAGTACTATTTATTATTGATACTGGAGTCATGTACAGTCAAGAGCGACGCTCATCATTCATGGATTAAAGTTAAGTATTCCACCAGCGACGTCCGTTTTTCTAAAGTCTAAATTCCTTGTCCTGTTCCAGACCTCACGCCAGCCTGCGTGAGCTAAAACGCGTGCCTTTCGGCTTCCTCTAATAATACGGTGTTGGCTCTCCTGCCAACCCACAACATTATTAACTTTATTTGTTGTCTGAGCAGCGTGGTCGATGCGACATGTCACAGTTTCCCCCACTTTTTCCGATCACCTCATCTCTCTGTGGCTTCTAAACCAAATGTCCTGAATCGTTTGTTGTATATACAGGGTGATTCAAAAAGAATACCACAACTTTAAAAATGTGTATTTAATGAAAGAAACATAATATAACCTTCTGTTATACATCATTACAAAGAGTATTTAAAAAGGTTTTTTTTCACTAAAAAACAAGTTCAGAGATGTTCAATATGGCCCCCTCCAGACACTCGAGCAATATCAACCCGATACTCCAACTCGTTCCACACTCTCTGCAGCATATCAGGCGTAACAGTTTGGATAGCTGCTGTTATTTCTCGTTTCAAATCATCAATGGTGGCTGGGAGAGGTGGCCGAAACACCATACTTCGTTCGAAATGCACGCTGAACAACTGTCGTCGATTCACTTCTGCCGTACTCAATAACACAAAAAGCTTTCTGTTGAGCGATCGCCATCTTAGCATCAACTGACGCTGACGCCTAGTCAACAGCGCCTCAAGCGAACAAATGTACAACTAAATGAAACTTTATAGCTCCCTTAATTCGCCGACAGATAGTGCTTAGCTCTGCCTTTTGTCGTTGCAGAGTTTTGAATTCCTAAAGTTGTGGTATTCTTTTTGAATCACCCTGTATTTTAATCTCAGTCTACCTCTACAATTTTTGTGCTCTAGTAACATGGAAGATTTTATCTGATGCCTTAAAACATAGTGTTTCTTATAATTCCTTGTCATTCCTGCAGGGGACCACTTAAAATTTTATGAGATTAGTAGATATAATTTTCAGCATCCTTCAGTACGCCACATGCGAGATGCTTCCATTTTCTTCTTTTCCGGTTGTCCCACAGCCCAAAATTCACTGCTATACAATATTGCGCACCGAAAATACATTCCAGAAATTTGTTCCTGAAATTAAAACATATGTATGATGCGAACAGACATCGTTTGGAGATTAATGACCCCTATCACTGTGTTAATCTGCTTTTTATATGCTTTCTTCGCTCGTCATGTGTAATTTTGCTTCCGAGGTATCAAAGTTTCTTCACTTGCGCCGTTTCGTAGTCCCCAATTTTGATGTTAGGTTCGTCACTAATCGCATTTCTGCCACTGTTTAATACTATAGTCTTTCTTTGCGTTGGTGTCAGTCCATAATGTGTGCTCAACAGATTGTTCATCGGATTTAAGAGGTGCTTTAACTCTTACTCATTGTTACAGACGGCAGCAGTGTCATCTACACATCGTAACATTGACATGTTTCTACCCTGAAATTTAATCCCACTTCTGAATCTTCCTTTAATTTCTTTCGTTTAC
Organism: Schistocerca cancellata; assembly: GCF_023864275.1. Taxonomy (NCBI): domain Eukaryota; kingdom Metazoa; phylum Arthropoda; class Insecta; order Orthoptera; family Acrididae; genus Schistocerca; species Schistocerca cancellata. The sequence continues at coordinate 234,874 of NW_026047104.1, forward strand.
TCTTGACTCTAACGCATGAATAGTAGGTGGGGTGACGAGGCGAAACCACATTTATCTGGCAGAAACTGTGGGTTCTTTGATTACTCTGTATGAAATACTCAAAGCAGAACACCTGAAATATTAGTACACTTTTTTACATAAATGCATAAAATATATACTTAACTTTGTGACACTTCCTTGCTAATGGATAACGTACAACGGTCATGGACTAGCAAAGCATCACTTGATGCACTACTTAACGAACTGTTATTTTGAGGTACACGGTGAGTTCTTCTTGAACTGTAACTATTCGTGGGTAGAAGACGATCACGTTGACTACTCTAGCTGAGGGTTCGAACTGGAGAAGAGCTGCTGCTATCTGGACGCTATATCGACCTCACCATGAGCGCACTGCTGTACTGAGAGGGGAGGCGATATCTTCAGGTTGCGCCTCCCACATGTCGTTGTGGACAGTAGCGAGCCCTCGCTTATGTCTGTGGTATCGATTCACGTTGCAACTAATGATGTGGCAATGCAGTCTTTGTATCAGACCACAATATCTCTTGGTATCCCACTGTCTAAGGGTGTCACCCATCATTCCCTGTAGATTATACCTCTTCTTTTCAGAATTTATGAAATGTGTAGTACTTTACGTTGTCGAAGGTTTTCATTCCTTACGTATTAGATCTTCAGTCGTCCAAGCATTCCAAATCGATATATACTTTGTTCTACTATCCTGATAGATCCGTTCCTTTCCTTGTAGAGGTCGTTACTATTGCTATTCCTTACGCCTACCCGCTCTTTCCTTTGCAGTTAACACTGGAGATACTTCTACGTTGTTAATTTTAATGGTCTTAGTTTTAAGTTCACGAGAACTTATTTTGACTTTTCTATAATCTGATACTCTCCTTATGACGACTGTTTCCTTTCTTCTTTCTTCATCCCAATAATTTAACCTGCATTTCAGGGGAAGGGAAGTTGAAGCTGCATAGGGCCGATGACCCGTTAAGAAGTGTGTAAGGACTGTTGCGGAACTTAGGTGCTTCATTCAGAGTCTTTCTTTTGTATTTGGAAGAAAATCATTTGTGAACCACTTCGTTTACGCATCATCCCATCGTTTATGCCATAGCTAGAGGACTTGACTTTGCTGCTTTCTTGTGGCCCGTATTCGTATTAAATTGAGCATTTAGTGATATCGTTCTTTCTTCGTCCAATACATCACCACTTTTACCCTATCTGGAGATCGAGTGGACATATTGCAAGTATTACTTACAACGTCTCAACTGGCACCCTGTTAACTATCCTTGCTGTTGTCACAAGCAGAAGTCTGCGGTCCCAAGCACTCGCGCAGTATCCCACGATTGCAATTACGACAGCGCTATGATACGTTCTCAGTTTTACCCTTGTAAGGTTAACTGTCGAGACTGATATATTTAATATACCTCGCTCTCGTGCTCGTTGTTTTTCAATGTGCGCACCACAGTTCTGTCTTTCGCCTAGGAAGACCACTAATTATGTGATGACAGACTTTGTCTGTTTGGACAGTAAGTCAACATCTGGAACACCACGAATTCTCAGCACAACTATTGATGCTGCAGTATGCACATACATGCCGACAGCGATCTCCACGCCAGTGACAGGAGTGTCAGCATAACTTGTTTTCAGATGAGTCCAGGTGCTGCATGCAGCAACAACATGTATCTATCCTCGTCCAAAGGCTCAGAGGTGAGTGAACTTTGCCAGATTCCGTTCGACACTATAATACACAATAGACGCTTGGCGCGATCGTGTGTCGCACCAGTGTGTCCGTAATACGAGCATCTCTGGTTCTCATAGCTGGAAATTTGGACAACACTGTTATACTTCTGACGTTATATGGTCGAAGGCTGGGACCTATCTTCGAGGTTTCCATGCTGGCAGTCCGTGGTGTTCCAGACGTGGGGACGTCGTTGGATTTTTTATGAGGATACCTGTCTTGTTGTAGATAAACCCAATTCCTGACTCAAGATATGTGACATGTTTGTACGACCCTGCATGGCAGAGCGTTCGATAAGTCTATCCTCACAGGCAACAGTTGTATAGGGCAGTCGAGATCCGGCACGAAACTGAGTGTGGCACTCCTGAAACCATTGATTCTGTGTCCGGATGACAATGGTCGGTCCCCAACAAATGTGAGCAGCAGTATCACGGAACGATAAACTGCGGTCTTAATAGGCCACAATCGTGTTGCTATCGAAATCCGACACACGCTGGTAGAAATTTCTCCTTATTTTCCTGCAAACAACTGACATTACAACTCGATTGCTGAATAACAAACCCACTGCACAATATTTCCTACACAGAATGTTACCTTCACTAGTACATATTCTGTACGATTGTGCTGAAATGCTAATCATTTATGCACTAATGTGACAAAAGTCATGGGATAGCGATATGTACGTATACAGATGCCGGTAGTATCGGGTAGACAGGGTATAAAGGGCAGTGGACTGGGGGAGCTGTCACTTCTACTCAGGTGATTCATGTAAAAAAGTTGCAGTGGTGCCTACGGCTGCATGACGGGCATTTATAGACTTCAAATGCGGTATGGTTTATGGAGCTAGATGCAAAGAACATTCCATTTCGGAAATCGTTAGGGAATTCAATATTCCGGGATAAACAGTTTCAAAATTGCCGGGAATACCAAATTTCAGGCATTACGTATAGCTCACCACACACAACGCAGTGGCCGACAGCTTTCACTTAACGGCCGAGAGCAGCGGCGTTTGCTTTGAGTTGTCAGTCTTAATAGACAAAGAACAATGAGTGAAATAACCGCAGAAAACAATGTGGGGCCTACGACGAACGGATCCTTTGGGATAGTGCGGCGAAATTTGATGTCAATGAGGTCTGGCAACAGACGACCGACGCGAGTGCATTTACTAACACTCCGACATCGCCTGCCGCGCCTGTTCTGGGCTCGTGGCCATATCGATTGGACCCTAGACGACTGCAAAACTGGTCTGGTCAGATGATTCCCGATTTTAGTTGGTAAGAGGTGAAAGCAGAGTTCGAGTCTGGCGCGGAGCCCTAGGAGCCATGGACCCAGGATATCAACAGGGCACTACGCAGGCTGGTGGTCGCTCCATAATGGTGTGCGCTGTGGTAGCATGGAATGCAGTGGTTTCTCTGGTCTAACTGAACTGATCAATGACTGTAAATCATTATGTTTGGCCGCTTGGAAACCATTTGCAGCCATTCATGGACGTCATGTTCCCAAATGTCGATGGAATTTTTATGGTTGGAGATAAGTCATGTGACTGGACCACAGTTGTTCGCAATCGGTTTGAAGAACATTCTGAACAGTTCGAGCGAATGATTTCGCCATCCAGGTCGCCAGACCTGGGACATAATCGAGAGGCCAGTTCTTGCACAAAATCCTGCACAGGCAGTGCTTTCACTACTATGACCGCCTATAGAGGCAGCATGACTATTTCTGCAGGGGCATTCAAGAACTTCTTGACTCCATGCCACGTCGAGCACCTGCACTACGCCGGAAAATGGAGGTCCGACTAGATATAAGGAGGTATTCCATGACTTTTGTTACCTCCGTGTAAGTCCAACCATGTACTCCTAGTTCACTCCACGGCAATGTGACGTTTGTTGCCTGTCGCATTCACGCTGTTGCAATTTCAGTGACCAGAAGGGTATTTAGTGGTCAAACAAGTAATGGATTGAAGATGCAAAATATTACATATATAAAGCGAATGGAAGGTCAAGATTTGTGGGATTGGTTTCTGAGAACAAGAAATGAATCTGTAAAGATAGCCCAATAGAAGATTCTAGTGTGATGATACCTAGAGTGTTCTCTGACGTCTTGAATCATTATCAAGCTTAAATGACTGCAAACCTTGAAATATTTCAGATATGCGCTACAGAGACAGCAATTGGCGAATCAACTCATACGAAACTGCAACCAGTATGCTGATTGTACTTAAATAGAAGAGGGGTGAAGTTGTTTTCCCGAAATACTGTTGTGCAAATGTGGAGCAACCGTAATGGAAAACTCTGCTGTGGAGTGGAACACATATATGGTCAGAATTCATGCGGAGAATGTGGTGCTCTTGATTTTTTTTTTTTCCTCTGTGAAAATTTTAAGCTGATGATGCCACTGAACGAAAGAGTATGGTCATATTTGTAGACAATGAATCCCATTCACACCTGTCTTTTGCTCCACCATATTTTCATCGGCATATATGCCTTATGGAGAAATTATTTGCTCCGTTACCAGCCATGCAAGAAACCATTGATGTAACTCTTCAGGCTTTCCCGGCGATCTAATGACATCTTGGGTTGTCGGGTGTTCTGCCGGATATCAGCGTCGTACTTGCACGATATTTCGGTCACGTAGCTCGTGACCTTCATCAGGTGCGACCTGATGACAGTCTCAGGTCGCACCTGATGAAGGTCACGAGCTACGTGACCGAAATATCGTGCAAGTACGACGCTGATATCCGCCAGAACACCCGACAACCCAAGGAACCATTGACTACTAGGCCCTTAGTTGACATCAAATACTTCAACAAATTTGTAAGCCTTTAATTCACAAAATGTGCTATGGGCCTTTGCGATCACTTACTCCCATACTATAACTAAAGATACGAGAATTAAAAATCTTACGCATGAACCAGGAAATTTACTTCCACTTTGCTATGGGGGTTAACTTCCAATATCAGTCTTTCGGTACGATCCCTCAGTACTATTGAGACTGGGCAGCAAGCGGTCCTCGACCTGGGTATAACTAGAGGATGGCACAATATCTGAAAGGAAGCAAACGAAATAAGTGCTTACAGAGGTTAACTGCGAGCTATACAGCCAATTAGATGTAAAAACCTTGAAACAAAGTCCAGGAATGGCTGGATAACATTATGTTTCATCAAGCCACTCTGTCTTCTACTTGCAGCTCTTAAGGACAACTCAAAGACTTTTTGCTGGAGTGAGTATTGCCATGTTATAACTGGGACTACAAATGTGAATTTTCCCAGCTTCAGACAAGGACCCGTTCTGAAGAAACTCATGGACTCTGGGTACCGAGAACTAAATATTAGTAAATTACTGAGGAGACCAAGAGCAAATTCTGAAATGAATTTCTAAACACTACTAACGCTTCAGAAAGTCTAAATCAGTGTGTGATTATCTGACAGAGCCCTGTGTGATGTGGTCATTACCCGAGTATTCACCAACAAGGAAGGCATGGCGCTGACAGTGCTATCTCCAGCCAGATTCAGATATCTGCTATCACAGAGTTGTTCCTCAGGGAAGCAGAAAGGAGTTTCGATTCAGCAGAGACGAACTGCGCACGGGCAGGTGCGTGTGCTGGAAACTGCATTCAGTACCATCTGTGACTAGTGGCGACACCTCTTCTCAACAAAATTGACGTCACATTGCGGTTCTTCACATGAGGTGCTCAGATAAGCCTGTTCGCTATTTTCATATGTAACAGAGAGATGATTATAATACTCACATGACTTTATAGAAATGATTATACTTATGAATGTTAATATTAGAAATACATAATCAATATATATGTGAATTATTTTAATAACGTCGTCTTTCAATTTACAGGTAACGCAGCAGCCATCGTTCATAGGAATATGACACACTAGGCCAGTTTGTCACCAGGTTGACACTTCAGAATACGAAGTTTCGCCTCAAGAATCCACCAATCAAATCGACATCACACATCCTAGCCCATGCAGCCAAAGTAGCTAGTGTGAGCCACTGTCACACAAGAATGTCTATTTGTTACGCTTGCCAAGATCAAACGCATAATGTTTTCCCACGGAACACGAAAGTTGTTGTTATGACTCCCTTCCGTTTTCTGCAATAATCAGAGGTCTAGCATAGTAAATACATTAAAATTTAGAAAATCGCTCCTTAAATGCGAAGTAAGAGAGACATTGGAAGCCGATTTTGAGTTATTATAAAGTAATCAGCATATACATGGAGTAGTTTCTTATGTGAATGTATAATAGAAGATAATAGAGGAGGCCGACTAGCCTTATCACGTGTATAAATACAATGTCTTCCAAATGTCAGCATTAATTCGCATAGTAATAGAACAATTAAAACTGTATTTTCTCTCTTTCGCATGGTCTGTGTAATTACATGACAGTAACCGCAACCCCATGGGCTCAATTTTGTCCATGTCATTCGGTAGTTGTCTTCCTGCATATATTTCCTTTGTATCAACTAGTTTTTAGCGGTTTAATCGAAGCTGAAAGCATTAAACTGATTGTGGCTAAGGAGATGTTTTGTAGAAGGATAAGCGACGCTCTCAACATTTTATTTACGCAGGTAACCTACACCGTCGAAGCGTTTGGTTGTAACTGCACAATGGTTCCCATACCACAGTGTCACTGGAACGTTGTTCAATATCGAGAGTCGCCTATTGGACCGTAGTGCAGTGGAGCAGATCGACAAGAACAGCGATCTAACAGATAAGTGCAGGCGGGAGGGAAGAAACAAACGCTGTTCTACACACAACGCACCAGGGTGCCGGAAGCAGAGAACTGTCTCACCTCATAACCGAAAGGGTGAAATACGGTATTTTCTTCAACATTTCACTGGCCAGAGAAGTTCAAATGGTTCAAATGGTTCTAAGCACTATGGGACTTAACATCTGAGGTCATCAGTCCCCTAGAACTTAGAACTACTTAAACCTAACTAACCTAAGGACATCACACACATCTAAGCCCGCGGCAGGATTCGAACCTGCGATCGTAGCGGTCGCGCGGTTCCAGACTGAAGGGCCTAGAACCACTCGGCCACATCGGCCAGCGCCAGAGAAGTCAGACAACTGTTAAGGCACTCATTCGTCATTCACTAGTTCATTCACACGCCATGTCTCAAATTCTTACACAAGATAGCCTTCAGTAACAAAGAAATGCAGATTATACACTAATTGCCATGAACAGTCACTATAGTCTACTACTATACAGTACAAAACACCAATCAGAAATAGTGTAAGTACTCACAGTGACAAGTATGGGAATTTCTTTACATCTACTAAGAAATGGAGCCTCTAATTCACTACTATTTTTATCTACATTATGTGATCAAAAGTATCCGGGCACCTGGCTGAAACTTACTTACAAGTTCGTGGCGCACTCCATCGGTAATGCTGGAATTCAGTATGGCGTTGGCCCATCCTTAGCCTTCATGACATCTTCCACTCTCGCTGGCATACATTCTGTCAGCTGCTGGAAGCTTTCTTGGTGAATGGTAGCCCATTCTTCATGGAGTGCTGCACTGAGGAGATGTATAGATGCCGGTCGGTGAGGCCTGGCACGAAGTCGGCGCTCCAAAACATCCTAAAGGTGTTATATAGGATTCAGGTCAGGATTCTGAGCAGACCGGTCCATTACAGGGATGTTATTGCCGTGTAACCACTCCTCCACAGGCCGTGCTTTAGGAACAGCTGCTCTATCGTGTTGAAAAATGCAATCGCCATCCCCGAATTGCTCTTCAACAGTGGTCAGCAAGAAGGTGCTTAAAACATCAATGTAGGCATGTTCTGTGATAGTTCCACGCAAAACAACAAGGGGTTCAAGCCCCCTCCTTGAAAAACACGACCACACTATAATATCACCGGCTGGCAGATTACATTCACCGGGCTTTCGCCATACCCCCAACCTGCCACCGGATTGCCACATTGTGTACCGTGGTTCGTCATTCCACACAACGTTTTCCACTGTTCAATGGTCCAATGTTTACGCTCCTTACAACAAGCGAGGCGTCCTTTGGCATTTACTGGCGTGATGTGTGGCTTATGAGGAGCCGCTCGACCACGAAATCCAAGTGTTCTCACCTCCCGCCTAACAGTCATAGTACTTGTAGTGGATCCTGATGCAGTTTGGAGTTCCTGTATCGTCTGGATAGATGTCTGCCTATTACACATTACGACCCTCTTCAACTGTCGGCGGTCTCTGTCAGTCAACAGACGAGGTCGGAATGTACGCTTTTGTGTTGTATGTGTCCCTTCACGTTTCCACTTCACTATCACATCGGCAACAGTGAACCTAAGGATATTTAGGAGTGTGGAAATCTCGCGTACAGACGTATGACACAAGTGACACTGAATTACCTGACCATGTTTGAAGTCCGTGAGTTCTGCGAAGCTCCCCATTCTGCTCCCTCAGGATGTCTATTGCCTGCTGGGATCGCTGATATGGAGTACCTGGCAGTAGGTGGCAGCACAGTGCACATAATATGAAAAACTTGTGTTTTTGGGGTGTCCAGATAATTTTGAACATATAGAGGATCCTCTATGTGATCAAAAGTATCTGGACACCCCAAAAAATATGAAGCATTTCTGCCAAAAAATTGAAGCACCCAGAAGAGCAGGAGGAACTAAATGAAACTTCACGCTCGTGGTAAGGTACGCGACGTCATTTCAGTTATTGCAAAGTCGAATCAAATTTACAAAGAATTAGGCAGTGTGGCCCTACACGTCAGTAAGAGGTGGCACCTCCTCTGGCATGTACTGATTCGTAGTGAAAGTTGTCATAAAGTAGTTGTATACTCTGCTGAGGCAAGCTGTCACGCAACTGATGTATCTGGTCTTTGACACATTGTATACTGTCCTTGGGACACAGATGACTTCCGAGTTGGTCCCAGACATGTTCTGTGGCGGACAGTTCTGAGGATCTTACTGGCCACGGAAGTATCTCACCATAACGCATACGGTTCATAGAGACACATACTGTACCGTGTGTGGAGGAATATCATCTTGTTGAAAAATGGCGTTACGATACTTTCATATGAGAGGTAATATATGAGAGCTCGATGTTCATGGCGTACCATTGTGTCGTCAGACTACACTCAACCGTTACCAGTCATAATATGAAAGTCGTCGCCATAGTCGTCGACGACAGTGATGGGGCGTAGTGCAGAACCACGATTCAATGACGCTCTACCTGTGGGGTGGTAACCTCCTACTCTGGATGGTGCTAGTCTCCTATCAATAGTATGGGATGACATCGCTGTAGGAAATCCATAGCTTGTTCTCGGATGGTATGCATAGATGTGAAGGGGTTATCATGCGCTTGGTGCACAATATGCCGTCCATCCCTTGTGGTGGACAAACGTGAAGGACCTGACCTCTGACCCCACGTATGCCTGCCCTCAGGTTGACATGTAGTCCAACGTCGGGTCACTGTCACATCCGAATCCCCCATAAATCTGAGTACTGCACGAGTAGACCAGCCAAGTAGAGACCAACAGTGAGACACCTCCCTAACTCTACTAGGCATCTCCTGTTCTTCACAACGATCGTTCAAGATCTGACGCTTTTCATTCCCTTATATACCCTACCAGGTCTGGTAACAACACTAAACATAGCCCGTGACGGTCTGTAGGCGTACGAAGTCAGATTGGTATCCAACAATTTCTTCTGGGTGCTTCACATTCTCTGTCAAGCATTGCACGTAATTTTACACAGAACACTAACAGACAATATACACTGTAGAAGTTAAGAATGTATTTAATTTGAACGTTAGGGCCATCAGGAATTTGTATTCTCGAGTCCATATATTCTTATATATGACATAAAGAATATATACACTCCTGGAAATTGAAATAAGAACACCGTGAATTCATTGTCCCAGGAAGGGGAAACTTTATTGACACATTCCTGGGGTCAGATACATCACATGATCACACTGACAGAACCACAGGCACATAGACACAGGCAACAGAGCATGCACAATGTCGGCACTAGTACAGTGTATATCCACCTTTCGCAGCAATGCAGGCTGCCATTCTCCCATGGAGACGATCGTAGAGATGCTGGATGTAGTCCTGTGGAACGGCTTGCCATGCCATTTCCACCTGGCGCCTCAGTTGGACCAGCGTTCGTGCTGGACGTGCAGGCCGCATGAGACGACGCTTCATCCAGTCCCAAACATGCTCAATGGGGGACAGATCCGGAGATCTTGCTGGCCAGGGTAGTTGACTTACACCTTCTAGAGCACGTTGGATGGCACGGGATACATGCGGACGTGCATTGTCCTGTTGGAACAGCACGTTCCCTTGCCGGTCTAGGAATGGTAGAACGATGGGTTCGATGACGGTTTGGATGTACCGTGCACTATTCAGTGTCCCCTCGACGATCACCAGTGGTGTACGGCCAGTGTAGGAGATCGCTCCCCACACCATGATGCCGGGTGTTGGCCCTGTGTGCCTCGGTCGTATGCAGTCCTGATTGTGGCGCTCACCTGCACGGCACCAAACACGCATACGACCATCATTGGCACCAAGGCAGAAGCGACTCTCATCGCTGAAGACGACACGTCTCCATTCGTCCCTCCATTCACGCCTGTCGCGACACCACTGGAGGCGGGCTGCACGATGTTGGGGCGTGAGCGGAAGACGGCCTAACGGTGTGCGGGACCGTAGCCCAGCTTCATGGAGACGGTTGCGAATGGTCCTCGCCGATACCCCAGGAGCAACAGTGTCCCTAATTTGCTGGGAAGTGGTGGTGCGGTCCCCTACGGCACTGCGTAGGGTCCTACGGTCTTGGCGTACATCCGTGCGTCGCTCCGGTCCGGTCCCAGGTCGACGGGCACGTGCACCTTCCGCCGACCACTGGCGACAACATCGATGTACTGTGGAGACCTCACGCCCCACGTGTTGAGCAATTCGGCGGTACGTCCACCCGGCCTCCCGCATGCCCACTATACGCCCTCGCTCAAAGTCCGTCAACTGCACATACGGTTCACGTCCACGCTGCCGCGGCATGCTACCAGTGTTAAAGACTGCGATGGAGCTCCGTATGCCACGGCAAACTGGCTGACACTGACGGCGGAGGTGCACAAATGTTGCGCAGCTAGCGCCATTCGACGGCCAACACCGCGGTTCCTGGTGTGTCCGCTGTGCCGTGCGTGTGATCATTGCTTGTACAGCCCTCTCGCAGTGTCCGGAGCAAGTATGGTGGGTCTGACACACCGGTGTCAATGTGTTCTTTTTTCCATTTCCAGGAGTGTATTACAGTATTCTTTTACTAAAGTTTTTAATGTTTCATGATTGTCAGTTTCCTCACTGATGTCTATCAAACATAAAACTCCTTCCTGATCCTTAGACAAATCTGTATCATAGGTCACCCAACATTTTTGCTCAAGAGCCAATAGTGACACTGTAAGTACGTAGCCAGGATTCTTGACAAAGGGAAGGGGGCACCGACTTCTTAAAGACTGTCTTAAGGAGACTAATATTCTTCTTTTATTCTGGAAATTTCCACTCCGTAAAGGAAGCTAAGCGATTTCATTCGACAATGATCTCTGAGTTTTCACCAATGGAGATGTAATCTCACTACTAAGAAGTGCTGTGTTTTGGCAAACCGCTAAGAAGCAGTCATTTGTCAGTCTTCCTTCACCCTCCGAGGTCATTTTACGCTCTTCTTCTTGCAGTCTGGATTTGAGCTCAGGAAGTGATCAGGAATGGACGAGCGCTTTATTTTTGTGACGCCATGATTATTATCCTACAGCACTTTAGGAATAAAGAGTTCTCTGTTCGACAGAGCAGCTAGAAGAATTTTTGCTGGCTGAAATCCAAACAACTGGAATTATTCAATCGTATACTATCTCGAATTTCCTCATTCAACCATGCATCTGTTATTTCTTGCAGTTTAAGAAAGAAGATTTTCTGCGTTGAAGAGTGTCGTGGCAGACATATGCATGGACCTAAATGAGGAGATTTTGGATTATTATTTGTTTATAACATGGCTTGCTTTTGTTGCAACTCTTTCCATTTAAGTAGAGGGGACTGAAATTTGTCATGAGAGAAATGTATTCGGCGGGCACTGGATGTGGCCTAAAGTAAGTGGCTGTCCCCTGCATTTTCATAAATTGAATATGGCAAACCGCAGAAAACCATTTTAAAGGTTTCTGGCTGATAGATTCAAACTACCTCGTCTCCCGAATTCAAGAATTGCAGGTTTAGCGACTCATCATGCAGAGCTACTCCAAGTTGGTGGAGAACTTGGAAAAACCGGTTGTTATTCATTATTTTAAAATAAAGTAAAATGTATCACAACAAAAGATTGAATTGGCATTGCATGTTTTTCCTTTAATTTGGCATGTCTAGTCATTTTGAAGTGCATGAATGAATTAAGATTTTATTGTAACTGTATCTGCTGTCTTCAGTTATTACAGCGTTACAAGAGTGTAATTAGATGTAGGACGATAGGGGGAGGGAGGGATGCAGGGCGCAATGGGTTCAGACGAATTAAAGCAGTCGGCAGAAGAAATCTTTTAGAAAATGACGAACTATACAGTGTGCAATCATCACATACCTTCACATCATTCACCTGGTTTTCACAGTAGAGTTCCGCACAGGAGACCAGATTAGATGATATTTTGCCATTTGGGTCACTAATGTTAAACTATTCAGCAAATTTTTAAAGAAATGCAACCATAGCCGTTTGGGCGATATTTTTTTAGATTTTTGGGTGACACAGACAAATTCAACCGTATTTTTATGCTCTGATTTTAATGTAATGTTATTTTTTATCACTTTTACCTCTCGACTGCCTTGTGAAATACTGAAATATTCCAGCCCCTAAGTTCTACCAGCCTCTAAATAACGACTCAAGTTCTAACATTAAACTGCTATAGGTAGGCAATTAGTCTGTTACAGTAACGCAAACATATTTTTAACTTAGAATAACGTTAGTGGGCGTATCGAAATCAGTTCCCTCTTCTCACAAAAACAATAAACGGTAGCACTTACATTAAATTAAACTGCAATTAGAACACTACAGATTAACAAATCCACAACTAAGTTCAAACAAGGCTAACAATTGGTCTTGGCTAAAATAGCCCATAGTATAGTGGATTTATAGATAACTTGAATCTATCGTTGACCTTGCTGACTAGACAGTTCATATCCCTTTTTCGTCGTGTGACTGGAAATCAAAATGACTTTCTACTTCAGTACATAGGAACTAGGTCATACACTATGTGATTAGAAGTATCCGGAATTCCCCAGAAACACGTTTTTCATATTAGGTGCATCGTGCTGCCACCTACTGCCAGGTACTCCATATCAGCGACGTCAGTAGACATTAGACATCGTGAGAGAGCAGAATGGGGCACTCCACGGAACTCACGTACTTCGAATGTGACCAAGTGATTGGGTGTTACTTGTGGGGTCGACAGAAGCGTCCGATCCCACGCGTCGGCTTTGACCCGTGACGTAAGGGTGTTGTCGTGTGTGACGTCATGACGGCGCGGAGTTTGGTTTGAGTGTGGCGTGTTTGTAGATGTCGTCATGTTGTGGTTTGTTGTGCTCTCTGGTGGTATGTTCAGGGGTTTCGTTCGTGTGCTGTAATGGGCTCAGTTTGCTTTTGCTCATTGTCCAGAATTGTTAGTGTGTCACCTGTGTTTGTAGTGGAATTCGTTTCAGTGAGTTAACGATTTTGTGTCAAAGTTAATTTAGTGTTCGCTGTACGTCGTGTGGTAATTTTAGTAAAATTAATCGGTTTTGTTCAGGAATGGATATGACGGATAAAATTAACAGTGCACAGGTCAAGGGAAGTGTTCGATCCCGATGTGTGGCTGTGTATCAGGAGATGTTTTTGAGCTATATAGGCCAAGGGACCTGTTTGATCCGAATTTATGGGATCGGGGGCTGCTGTTGAGCTATATAGGTCAAGGGAAGTGTCAGATTCCAGATGATATTGTTTAGTGGTATTTGGGGAGTTTTGTGATGTCGGTTTTTTCGTCCTTTTGTGTGGGGGTGGGCGTCTAAATTTGTTTATATTTAGTTTGCCCCCCACCCAAAACACCCCATTTCCCGCGCTTGTCCCGTTAGTGTCATTACGCTTCTTGTGGATAGTGTGTGTGTTTGTTTTTCGATGTATTTTCGTCCTCATAATGTGTACGTAACTACTTTATATGCGCCATATTGGAATCGTGGTTTATGGTCGTTTCCGCCATATCTGTGACGTCATGGGCCAAAGCAGACGGGCGGGATCGGACGCTTCCGTATTTCCTACTTGTGTCATACGTCTGTACGCAAGATTTCCACACTCCTAAACATCCCTAGGTCCTCTGTTTCTGATGTGGTAGTGAAGTGGAAACTTGAAGGGACACGTATAGCACAAAAGTGCACAGGCCGACCTCGTCTGACGACTGACAGGGAGCGCCGACTGTTGAAAAGAGTCGTAATGTGTAAATGGAAGACATATAGCCAGACCATGACTCAGGGATTCCAAACTGTATTAGGATCCACTGTAAGTACTATGATAGTTAGGCGGGAATTGAGAAAACGGATTTCATTGTCGAGCAGCTGCTCATAAGCCACACATCAAGCCGGTAAATGCCAAACGACGCCCCGCTTGATGTAAGGAGCGTAAACATTGGACGATTGAATAGTGGAAAACGTTGTGTGGAGTGACGAATCACGGTACACAATGTGGCGATCCGATGGCAGGGTGTGGGTGTGAAGTCAGTTACATTCAACAGCTGTAGATTGTAAACATTTATTCTTCACTGGATTCAGATATAAATCAGTTATCCTTGTTCAGAAGAACTTAAACGTTAATGCCTGTAACAAATGGAAACGTGTTTTTGAAACTGGTATAGAATAAATAGTTACCATTGCCAACTGACCCCATCGCCTACTAAAATTACTGTACAGTTTCTGACAATGATCAGACATGTTTTTGATACTAAAATCCTGCAACAGATGGAAGAAGAATTTTAAATCATCATGTACCGATTTGACACACAGAAATGCTAAAGAACAAGAGTTGGTAGGTGCTTAAAAACAGACACCAACCAAGTCTTGAAAATCAATATACAAAAATCTAAGAACAAAAATTAAAGGAGGAAACTGGGAATAAGATGCTACCCACATCTCCTTATTCCTACAGGAACTGTGAAGGCTGGATTAGATTAATTACAATATACACGGATGTGCATAATAGGGGCAATGCAGGAATAGGTGTAATAATAAATATGAGACTAGGCATCTGGGTAAGTTATTATGAATAGCATAGTAAATGTGAATGTAGGCATCCTCAGCATATACTGCTGGAGAAATCTTATTGGGCATATTCACAGAAATTATGCAACATTTAAATGATTTTCTCCCTCATCATCTTCTGGTAAAATTTTAAGATTACTCGAGTGTCCTAAATGTACCTAATATACAGTATTCCTTGTGAGTGTGGCCTCAAGTACATTGAGCAAACACTGTACTGCATCTCACAAAACTGATTAGAGTACATTACCAGAGAAGGAAAGTTGCCACTCACCATACAGTGGAGATGCTGAGTTGCAGTGGGCACAATAAAAAGATTCACACAATCATAGCTTTTGGCCATTAAGGCCTTTGTGAGCAATAGACATACATACACTCATGCACACACACACTCATGCAAACATAACTTGCACACATGTCTGCAGTCTCAGAGAGATGCAGATGTGTGTGCAAGCTGCATTTAAAAGTGATGCTGTGTGAACAGTTGATGGTTGGAGACACATCATCACTGTTAGAGACAGTCTGTGAAAACCAGTTCATAGATGTTGCCACTGATGAATCATCTATACAATTGGAGTTAACAGCCTCAGCATCAGTCAACACATGAAAATGGTGCCCTGAAGTCCCTCAAACCACCAATCAGAAGAAATTAATAAGTTCACAGTTTGTCTCACCTAATCTTGAAAAATTTTAACAGCATAATTGATCACAGATTCAATCATCAACCCATTCCATTCAACTTTCAACTTGGAGGCGGAATGGCAGATGAAGACCTAACTCAGATGAGTTAACTATTCAGCGATACCTTGAAAAGTTTCATTGTAAATTACAAGTCCATGCTCCATTAACACTCAAACGCCCATACTCTGTCTGCCCCTCAAATGCTCAGAGGGATCATTTTGAACTCTACCATTTAAAAAAAATTTCTTAACTATTATTTCAAAATTTTAAGCATCTTTTATATTTTTAAGTTTACAAGATTTGTAGCCATTTCAGATATTGTTTTGTGAATATTAAGGACACAAATTATATTATTTATTGACACATAAACAAATTTCACTGAACCTGGAAACACCCAAACAAGTATAAGCAAGTGACAGTCTTTCCTTTGTAGTAAATTCATAAAAAAATTGAACTTTTCATGTGCACAGAAATTTCATCTACTTCATTGTTTTACACAATTGACACATTTGTATTCAGTTTCCTCAGTATGTTTTCCACAAATCATCTTCTTATAAACATTGCACTTGGAAATATTTTATTACATTTGCAGAATTTGAGAACTTTATATTTACGGCGCTTCTGTGGCATTTTGTTTTCATTTACATTCTTCTCATACTTTTCTGTGGTCATATGAGGAAAGCAATTCTTCACATAGAGTGTAGTTCATCTGCAAGCTGCTGAATAAAATGTCTTCTTTGACCTTCCCAGTAACAGTCCTAAATACTACATATGCATTTATTCCTGATAGGCGAAGGATATTGTGAAAGGAGTGCACTGGTCTTGACTGAAAACTGCCTCGCCATTTTGTCTACTATGTCAACCCCAAATTTGTGGAGTTTTTTCTCATTGGTATTTATAGTAACACTAGGATGAAGGGAAGACACTACTAGCATATCTTTTGCTTCCTTTCTTTGATAGACAGTCAAGGAAATATCAAATTTTAAAACTTTTGCGGTATACAGAGGACTCTTCAACAACTTGAGAGCATGTGGTATTTCTTTGCTTGCTCTGTTTACGGTTCCTACAGTGGAGGTGGATTTTTCTTTCAGTTTTTTGGCTAGTTTGAGTGAAGTGAAGTAATTATCTGAAGTGACTTTTCCGGCTTTGCCCAGGAATGGTTCCATAATACGCATCACTACAAAACCTGAGTTACTTTTGTCTTGGCATTGTGCAGTATCCTTACCAAGAGAAGGGAAACCATTGAGTATACACCTGCTTTCAGCATCACAAGCTAACCTGTGTTTTTGGCCATACTTATCAGACTTTGAAGTGTAGAATTGTGAGAACGGGCACCTAGGTTTACTTGGGAAGAGCTGGTCATCTATTGTTATATCACTTCCAAGTTTGTAACACATTGTATGGTTTTATAATAATTTATTCCAGACAGCAGAAGCCGATGCAAACTTATCATGCTGTACACGTACAGAGCATGTAGACTTCTCGTTGAACCTCAGGAATCTTATAATCTCACAGAATCTATTTCTACTCATTGTTTCAACACAAAATGGTAGGCCACTGGAATCTGACCATAAACTGTAAAGGTCTGTACTTTGTCAACCTCTCACACCATGACCATAAATAACTGCAATAAATGCCTCTAGTTCTTCAGTGGTCATTGACCAGCTGTCATTTCCTAGTAATCTGTGTGCCTCGGTTTTAGTACATTTCCAGATATGTTTGATTATATAATTGTCTATGAACAAGTGCCAAGCACTTGGTACAAGTTCATCACATGTATTTCTTTTTGCATGTGATGTAGGTACAGGAGATTCTCTCAAAATATTGTGATTCAGAAGATGCCCAGCTAGGGAATTAGGCACTGCTTCTCTCCAAACTGTTCCATCAGAAGCAACTTCTTTATGTCTTTCATGAGATGATGGAGTAGCAATCACTTGTTCTACACTCTGAGGAAGAGGATTATCTCCTCTTCAGTTACATGATTCTTCTCGATCTATAGAGCATAAATAATAGAACAAATGTTAGAAAGTCACCATAAAATCTAAATTAAGTACAGTACATTATATGTAGATAAGAATATGATGATTATAAATTAGCAGTAATAAGAATAATATACTTACTAGGCTGTAAACTTCCATTATTTGTTTCTGAGGAATCAGAATCATTAGTATTAGGTGATTCTCTTCTCTCATATCTGTGGTAAAAACTGTTCCTCTGAATTACCAGAAAAAAGTTTGCCACCATCTGTATCACACCCCATAACTCTTTGTAACTCTGTGAGAATTTCTTCACCTCATAAATACTCTTTCTGATTCATTTCAGTCTTCAGCTCACAATCACTTTTGAAAGACTGATTCTTACAAGAGAATGATGAACACTGGTGAACCAAGTCCATTGTTATCATTTCATATGTCAATAATACGAAAGAAAGTAAATTATTGCACTACTGAGTAAAGTGTCTGAGGCTTTAGAATGCATGAGAAGATGTATGGCACAACTATAAACAAAATTATAGCTTTTTCCTAAAGCGGTCAATATGACCCCTGTGGGCATTAAAATTAAAACTGGAAAAAAATGATAATCAATTAGGTGAAACGCACTGTTTTTAATATAATGAAAGTACATGCCAAATAAATAAATATCACAAAAGTAAAAGTCACTTGAATTATTCTTCAAAATATAGCTAGCAGTTAACAACAAAAATGGGTCATTTTGACCTTTCTGGGCATCTGAGTGTTGGCTGCAGGATGGTGGACCTGCTGTAGACTTGCAAGTAACATAGCTGCTTGACCTTGTGCACACAACACAGTGAGTCCAAAGTCCATATATTAGCTCACACTAACCCATGGGTAATGTATTTGGGCTCACATGATTGGTCACCCCACAAATAGACGCAATGTTGGACAAGGAGCCAAAAGATTCAATATATCAATTTCCACCCATTCTCCAGATGAATCAGTTAATTCTCATACCAAAATGCTTCTTGCACTTTGGTGAAGTTTCTTCACTCTATGATGCAGAAAGAAGTATAAGGTAGGGCATTTTTGTGCCTATATGCTAATTAAAGGGTGGGGTAGTTTGTCTACACATCAGAAGACGTTTATATTAGCAGCTGAGAATAAACCAAGTGCTGATTTGCAGTTGTGACAGATGGATTACTCATAGGTTTCAGAACTGAAATGGACAAACTCATTGGTCTACATAACAAGATGGCATAAATAAAATCACAAAGCAATGGGTCTTCAGTTCGTTGTCTTCTATGAAGCTGCCAATAGTGTGCCATGTTTGTCTGTTACAAAGATTTAGTGTTGTTTGGGTTACACATTGAACTGATTCTGTTAGGCACTGAACAGGCTTTGCTTCAGATTACAGTTTCACTTGTTTCATAAAGTGAACAGAAGTTAGTAATTCATACCCACCACTCTTTGCACATTATGGTAATAGAAATAATTCTACAGAATAGAAGTTGTCCAAAAGAAACTTTACTTTTCTGTGTGTCAAATATTCTTATTGCAGCATTTAGCATACCTTTTTGTGCAAAGGGCAGGCTTAATGTTGAGTAATGAATGCCATCTTACCTTCTGATATTGTAATTATGTAGATCATTGTTTCTTTTGAATTCTAATTGGTAATATACCAATAATTTTATAAGGGAATAAATATTCTGCGAAGCAGTAGTCAGAATACTCAACTCTAAACAGATGTCTACAAGATCATGGTAGGTGAGCACCACCTATTATACACTCCTGGAAATGGAAAAAAGAACACATTGACACCGGTGTGTCAGACCCACCATACTTGCTCCGGACACTGCAAGAGGGCTGTACAAGCAATGATCACACGCACGGCACAGCGGACACACCAGGAACCGCGGTGTTGGCCGTCGAATGGCGCTAGCTGCGCAGCATTTGTGCACCGCCGCCGTCAGTGTCAGCCAGTTTGCCATGGCATACGGAGCTCCATCGCAGTCTTGCATGCATGCCGCGACAGCGTGGACGTGAACCGTATGTGCAGTTGACGGACTTTGAGCGAGGGCGTATAGTGGGCATGCGGGAGGCCGGGTGGACGTACCGCCAAATTGCTCAACACGTGGGGCATGAGGTCTCCACAGTACATCGATGTTGTCGCCAGTGGTCGGCGGAAGGTGCACGTGCCCGTCGACCTGGGACCGGACCGCAGCGACGCACGGATGCACGCCAAGACCGTAGGATCCTACGCAGTGCCGTAGGGGACCGCACCGCCACTTCCCAGCAAATTAGGGACACTGTTGCTCCTGGGGTATCGGTGAGGACCATTCGCAACCGTCTCCATGAAGCTGGGCTACGGTCCCGCACACCGTTAGGCCTTCTTCCGCTCACGCCCCAACATCGTGCAGCCCGCCTCCAGTGGTGTCGCGACAGGCGTGAATGGAGGGACGAATGGAGACGTGTCGTCTTCAGCGATGAGAGTCGCTTCTGCCTTGGTGCCAATGATGGTCGTATGCGTGTTTGGCGCCGTGCAGGTGAGCGCCACAATCAGGACTGCATACGACCGAGGCACACAGGGCCAACACCCGCATCATGGTGTGGGGAGCGATCTCCTACACAGGCCGTACACCACTGGTGATCGTCGAGGGAACACTGAATAGTGCACGGTGCATCCAAACCGTCATCGAACCCATCGTTCTACCATTCCTAGACCGGCAAGGGAACTTGCTTTTCCAACAGGACAATGCACGTCCGCATGTATCCCGTGCCACCCAACATGCTCTAGAAGGTGTAAGTCAACTACCCTGGCCAGCAAGATCTCCGGATCTGTCTCCCATTGAGCATGTTTGGGACTGGATGAAGCGTCGTCTCACGCGGTCTGCACGTCCAGCACGAACGTTGGTCCAACTGAGGCGCCAGGTGGAAATGGCATGGCAAGCCGTTCCGCAGGACTACATCCAGCATCTCTACGATCGTCTCCATGGGAGAATAGCAGCCTGCATTGCTGCGAAAGGTGGATATACACTGTACTAGTGCCGACATTGTGCATGCTCTGTTGCCTGTGTCTATGTGCCTGTGGTTCTGTCAGTGTGATCATGTGATGTATCTGACCCCAGGAATGTGTCAATAAAGTTTCCCCTTCCTGGGACAATGAATTCACGGTGTTCTTATTTCAGTTTCCAGGAGTGTACTTACAACACATTTTTGCACAACAAAGACTTTATTTCTTAAAGATGAGTTACTTGAGAACTTTATTCTGTACCACATTACTGAGTCAAAATATGCAAATTATATCAGATTACTGATTTGTTTCTCCCCAAGGTTTGTGATGATTCTAGGTGCACATGTGGGTGAATTAAGTTTTAGGAGTTCCAAAATGTGCTTCTTCCAATATAAATTCTCATCAGTATGGACACCTAAGAATTTTTGGAGGTTCCACCCTATTTATTATTTCTTCACCACTGGTGCTTACCCTTCTATCCAGAGGCATATAAGACTTGTGATTTAATGCAGCACCATTACACTTACTGAGGTCTCTCATTTTCATCTATCTCACTGTGCAACTAGTGTCTCTGTTGCTCTTACCTTAGCTTGTCAATTTAAATAATATTAATGCACATCCTATGCAATAGATAAAGTTTATTGGATGTTTAGGTGAAGTATCTTTAAAGGAAGTTATAGAGAAAGTTTATAGTGTGCCTCCAGTGTGCTCCCATATGATCAAGAATCAAGAATTTGTCACTATTGTATAATACAGGATGTAGTAATACATATGGCCAAATAATAATAAAATAATGTCAATTAACTGTAGCATACATATTAAGCACAGCAATAATAAAATATGATATAGCAATATTTCCAAAAGCTGGTCTGCATAAGTAATACTGTAATGTAGTATGGTACAAACACTATGTGCAAATAATTGGATGGAGTATACAGAACATAATTATACAAAACACAAACACAGCACATAATGATATGGTAAACTGTAGGAAAATTTATTAAATGCTAATATTCTCCATAAGCTTCTCAAAGAATTCTTCTACTTAGGTAATACTATAATGTAGTATCGTACAAATACTATGTACAAATAACCGGAT
Organism: Schistocerca cancellata; assembly: GCF_023864275.1. Classification (NCBI taxonomy): domain Eukaryota; kingdom Metazoa; phylum Arthropoda; class Insecta; order Orthoptera; family Acrididae; genus Schistocerca; species Schistocerca cancellata. The sequence goes on from NW_026047104.1 coordinate 256,625, forward strand.
GGAGTATACAGAACATAATTATATGAAACATAAAAACATAATTATACAAAACACAGCGCATAATGATACAGTAAACTGTAGGAAAATTTATTAAATACTAATATGTTCCATAGGCTTCTCAAAGAATTCTTCTTGACAGTAAAATGGGTGATCTGATAGCCAGCTGTACCACTAAATTTTAAAATTTTTTAGATCCATAGATTGAACATAGATTGGTAATTTGTTGAAAGCTTTGAATGTGTTTGCTTTGTGAGAATTTCCAGTTCTTGCTAACCTGTGCCTTGGTACATCTAAAGTAACCTTAGTTCTGGTGTCAACAAATTCCAAAATATTATTTTAACACAGAGCAAAGGCACATGTGCAGTAAGTATAACTGTTAGTATTCTGAGCCTGGAAAAAAAGGATGACAGTGCTCCATGTGACATGTTTTACACATTATACTCTCAGAACTGCAGAGGAGTTTATTAACTGTAAACCAGTCCAACACTGTATGAAGAGTTTCTTTTGTTGTCTTATTCAGGTCTGAGATTCTCTGATGTGTGGCAAGTAGGACTGTATCATCTGTATAACACATGACAGAGTGAGCTATGTTATTAGGGAAATGAATGATTGCAGCAGTGAAGAAGAAGGGTCTGGGAAAAATCTTTGAGGAACACCTGAAATTATTTCTATTAAGGAGAAATTTACATTTCTGACTCAGACAAACTATTTTCTGTTGCTTAATCAAGAACACATTAGAGTTAATGTGCTCCCAAGCATCCCATTAAACTCCAGCTTCCTCATTAGTGTCAACATGAATTGAATCAAATACTACTTAGGGCACATAATAGCAGTAATACCATATTTTTGTCTTCAAGATCTGTTAGTATGATCCATAACTTCTTAAATGCCTGCTGTAATTTTTCTCCTTTTGTGAAAACCAAACTGACTGTTACATAGGAGACCATTGTTTAAAGAAGCTGCTTATTTGTGTGTGTAGCAGAATCTCAAATATCTCTGAAAATATGGGCACAATTGAGACTGCTCTTTAACTTTGGAGAAGCTGTTTGTCCCCTCTTTTAAAAACTGGGATACATTTGATACCTTGAGTGACTCCAAATTCTACAAATTTCTTAAAAATAAAAGCAAATGGTTTAGAGATTGGGTGCATGCAATTTGACAACCAATAGCATTATATACTTTTAGAACTTGAAAATTTTGAAACATCTTTTGAAACATCAGTGAACATGATACTACTCCATTAAAATACCTGGTCATCTGGCAGTGGGCTCCAGTCAGGTTCATTGCTGATGAACTTGTTGCTTTAATATTGTTTCCTATTTCTGTAACTGAGTTTCAAAAATAGTGATTCATTTTATGAGGATCTAGCGGAGCTATTTGTGTGTATTTTGGTGCATGCCCTTGTGATATTACTTCCAATGCTGCCTTGCATTTATTGGGGAGGTCTTTCTATGTGGTTTTCTACTGGTAGTTTTTTGCCATCAGGATCTTTGATTTGTAGAATTTTAAGTTAGGACCCATGAATGTTCTCCCTTTGCTCTGTACTTTGGGTGCAAGCATGCTTATGCATCTGGTACAATGCGAGTATGTTTTCTTCTATTTCCACAAGTTCTTCAGAAAACCAGTTCAGCCTTTTATCTTCATGTGTACTTGGAGGACAAGAGTACCATCAATCTATACATTTCTTGAAAATGTTATCAAAGGCTATTTCAGCTCCCCTTTTCTCCAATTTGCAATTATATGCAGAGTCCCAGTTCACATTACCTAGTCTCTCAGTAAAAGCTCTTATGTACTCTTCCTTTTGCCCCCTTACCAGTACCACCTTAGGTTCTTCAATTTTAATTTGTTGCCTCCCATACAGCATGAGGCATAAAGTCTCATGATCTGCCAGACCTTCTCCTGCAAGTCTGACTGTAATTTCTTCACTCTGGAAATTCACTATAATATTGTCTATGCAGGCATTCTTCGATGTAGCACAATTATTTGTACAATATAGGTCCAATGATCTTAGCATATTCTGAATTGTCCTTGTGACTTGCCCCTCTGTGAGTGCCATTTCTGTCTTACAATCACCACGTCTGGCAATTATTGACTTATTCTTGAAGATTTTTTAACTTTTAACCCACATCTTTGAATAAACATATTTACATCTCCATCTGGAGACCTATACAGACTAACTACATCTACTTTTCTATGTTCTAGTTTTACACAACTAAACTCCCCATCTAGTTCTGAGCAATATGTATATAAATTAAGTTTGGTAAATTTTGTTCCTTCTTTGAAAGAGTGTCCATCCCCACCCTTCTTTCTTGGCTTTCTGCATATTATGACTGCAACAGCATAGGCTTGGCCAACAAATACATTTATTTTATCTTGGGTTTATAAGAGCTCAGATACACATATGACATGTGGAATGTTACACAACTGTGCTCACATACAAATATAAAATGCAGAATGTTAGAAAAATGTTCTAATTCTAAAAGCTTATTTCTAAGGCCACATATGACAATTTGTAGAAATGTGAGTAGTTAACCTCCATTTGTATTTCTCTGGGGACTATTTCTCTCTAAACTTGAATCTGTAGGTTAAGTTAATGCCTTTAATTCTAGTACCCCATGACAGTATTTGTTTTGATAGCCACATACCTATTTTTCTAATTGTTAGGTCACTTTGTTAACTGCTTTATCTTGTGAGACAGCCTCTGAGCCCGCCACAAATATTCTGGGTAACAAAAATTTTGATACTTTTGTGTTGGGTTTCTGTTCTTATGCTTCTTTCCAAGCATGTAAGTGATACCCCACAAGCTGTCGAAATATATACTGCTGACATTTGCACTGATGTTGTGGTTGATGCAGGAAATACTACTACTGATCCTGTGGTTGGTAGCTCCTCTTTTGCAGGTGATATTCCATCTTCTTTTGAATATGATTTTTTCATTGATGGTAAGATCACAACTTCCTTCAGAAGATGTAATCTTAGATGTCTCTTATGTTTCCACTTGTTAGTCAGTTGGGAATTCATTTTTCTCTTTGACATTATCAGCTTAAGAAGGTGTTTTAGTCTGTCCTAGTAATTCCACATTCAAAATAAATTTGGAATTTTTTACCCTTATTTAAATTTCTGATGTGTTCTTTTATTTTCTGGTAAAAAAGTTATTTTACCTGAGTTTAAATGCACACCATGGTTGGTGAAGTGTATTCTTTCACGGGCATGCAATTCAAGAAAAGTTGTATTTCAAAACACTTTAGATATTTTCAGTAGTTTGCCATTACTGTTTTTGGTTGCTCTGTTTACACACAAAGTACGAATTAAATCATAGCATGAGGGTGTGCTAGAGAGAATGACATTTGCATTTGGTAGATTGTTGAGGGCTTTCACTGTTGCTCGGATAACAAGTTACAATACATATTATTAGATCCCCCATTAAGATAATAAGATCATTTTATGTTAATGACTCAAATTGTCTTTTATTACCTCATACAGAAGTGCAGTTAGTTATAGGAAGTGTGTCACATTGAAGTTCATTTCGCTTAGTTTTGTAAAATATAATGTCCACTGCTATTGGAGAGAAGCAGTAACTTTTCTGTTTTTCACTTATGGCAGTGCACTTTTAATTGTTACATATAGGCCTATTTCTGCTCTGCACTTTCATGGCATCATTTTGCACTTCTGGCATTTCAAACTGAAGATTTACTGCATCAATCAGAACACCTGTTTTTCCCTATGCTTGTAGATTTGGGCATTTGATAACTTCAGTTCACCTGAGAGGTTATCTTAGACATGATGTAACAGTTCGTTTTTCATTGCTTTGACTAGGAGTTTCCATAGGGAGCAATTTTATGAGAGATCCCAATGTTTGGACAAACTTTTTTGCTGCTGAAAGAACCTGACAAGGAGCTTCTGCAGTACTGTACTTCCTTTTATTCCAGTACAAAACTTCATGACTGCAGTTGCTTCACAATACAATATGGACTACATAATTAAACTCTGTGACCCACTTGTGACTCACCTATCATGCATTGCTCAAATGTTGTGAGGCAACAGTCTTCAATGCTTTGTGAAAATTACTCCAAAGTAAACCAAATGACCTTAAATAAATACTAACTTTTTGCTGTATCCCATATGCAGGTGTGAAACAGAAAAGCCTAACATGCAGAATTTTTTATCTATCACTTTCAGCAGTCCCACAGTGGTGTGGAAGTAGAATGGGTGGCATATATGACTATTTTATGCACTATAAATTGTTCATTTGGCAAAATATTTCATGTAATGTTATTTGTAAACAGTCTTGCATACTTATAGAGTGTAAATAACAAAATTTCTCATAACTATCTGTGTAGTCAGATAAAAATTTATTCAGTATTTAACCTGTCTTTCTGATAAATAGATAGTATGTAGTTTCCTTCAAAACATAAACTTTCCTATTTCATTACATTCTATGTATTTTATGTGAGTAGAAACAGATGACACCAGTTTAGTAACATTCAGTTGTTAAAAATCACACAAAATTAGATTCCAACTGCTTCTGTTTGCAGACATATATCCTAGCTTGTTTCATATGTATGTCACAGTTATGTCTATGAAATATCATGATAAATGAAGGAATGCATTCCAACAGTCCTGACCACCCATCATGTCATTTTCAATTGATGGATGTCACAGGATGTGGACATGGTGGGCACTTTGTTAGCACACCACTCTCCCAGCCAATGCCAGATTTTGTCACTAGAGGCACTACTCCTCAATCAAGTGTATCCTCAATCAGGTTCATAAGGGCTAAGTGTACCCAACTTGCCAGCAGGCCCAGATTGTCACTCATCCAAGTACTAGCCAAACCCAACAGCACTTAACTTATGTGATCAGATGGGAACTATTGTTACCTCTGTGTCAAAGCCATTGGTAAGAACATGAAAAGCTGTGGGAAAAATAAAATTCTGGATCAGTTAGTAAATCTGTTTATGAGCTCCACATCACATCATAAAAGAAAGTGCTCATCATGGAGAAATAAATATTACAGGCCGTGAGGCTTGTAAATGACTATTTTCCCACCTCATTTTATTGTGAAAGGAAATGGAACTTTCAGTGAAATAGTTTTTGCTGCAATCTTGTATTTTGTTAACTCCTAACTTGGATCCAATTGACAGCTTTTTTCTGTAAGATACACTAGACACACGTCTGAGTTGAAAGTATTTTATTAGCACTGTGCCTCCTTACATGTTATGCCAAGTCACAGACAGTAAGGCTTCACATTTCAGTATAATGATAAGGTGAGGGATCTTGCAAATTTTGCCACAGAATGCACCTAAAAAAATGACTCCATCATCCAAGAAAAAACATTTATTCTGCAGGATGATAACACACATTCTCCAAATAAAGAACTGCTCTTTCAAATAATCATTTTCCCTCCAAATACATAAGCACAGTGCAGACAACATAGAATGTAACCAGTCTCAAAACGTGGTACTGTTCATCAAGGCTCTTCTTTGATGCATGCAGTAAAATGGCAATTTATTTTGTTCCTTTGAATGTGAGAGGCTTTTTCAATTTGCCAATAAAGATTGGCAATAATTTGTGTTTGTCCCTTGAATCTAGGAAGAAACAGTTGGCTTTTTGATGCTAGGCTTTTGTCCAGTTGCATGCACTTCAGTCCAGGAGACTAAAAATCATGTGGCCATGTCCTTACTTATTGACCAGTTTCATCATCACTGTAAATCTGTAGCAGAAAAAATTGTGCAATTCAAGGTGACTGAAAAAATCATCAGAAGAAACATCCCCTGTGCCTTTCTTAGAACTAAGTATCTCATCCTGAACAACAATTTTGAGTTCCACAGTGATGTTTGCATCAGTTCAGTCATCCTGATAATGTGCCAAACTTGCTTCATTCTTCAGAGTTCCAAGAAACTCTCCCACTATCATTGCACCTGATACTGGACCTCCTCCATCTCTATTTTGGTGGAAGCACAAGTGCGGTCTTTCACCTAGTTTCACATTACTTGAAGATTTCAGGCACCTAAGCTGTGACAGTCATGCTTTACTATTAGCTTTGGTTGCAAAATTTAACATCTTTTCTTTATTTTCCTGTGGGTCTCTCACTGTCTGTGTTTATATTCAATAGCATTGAGAAAGTATGGCTACAGATTTTCCCTTTTCTAGCTTCTCCATCATTTCTAATTTCTTTTAGATCATTACAACATGTTTGTATTTCTGTCATATTTGTAGCACATACGAACCAGCCATAACTTTGACAACAAGAAAAAGGATATAGGGCAACACTTATCCATTTTAGGTAGCTATGGTCAACACTGAATTCCTCTTGGCAATGTTTGACAGTGTGCTTATATTTTGTATGAACACAGAGCAATAATTATGAGGAGAACTGTCCCTGAAGAACACTAAAGTTATTTTCTTTTTCTGTAAGCTTTAAGTGAGTTCCAGGTTACCGACCTTTAGCTCATAGAGTAAACACTTAGTAAACATATAGACATGAAGGTGGCCATCTACATGGTACATGGGTAGGGTAGGGTAGGGTAGGGTCGGGTCCCAGAAGAGGAAATGGTTGGTAGTAGTAGTAGTAGTAGTAGTAGTAGTAGTAGTAGTAGTAGCTTTATTCATCCGTAGATCTCTTTTTACAAGGACATAGGACATGTCAAAGCATTTACAGGTTTAGATCAATTTAAAATAAGATAATTTTTATGCACATACATTTACAGACTTCTGGTTAGAGACAATGATTAGATTTACTCCTGCTTTACAGTTTACACACTCATGCACTGGTGATCTCTGGATCATTTTCTGTACCTGGGAAAGCATGGGAAACAATGCAAAAATATTTGAAGGATGTCGGACTGTGGGAATGGAGCCCATATTATCTTCTGGAGTCATAACACTAGTCACATGCTTAACAGAGTGTTCTTAACAAAAACAAAAAATTCTAAGTACAACAAAATTTTCAGGTTGTTTATCCGTTAGACTTTTTCATTTTTCTTTCAAAAATCACCTTACTATACATAGATAATCCACAAACCAATTAATCCACCACTTCAAAATTGCCAGCTTGCTGTACAACACACTTAAAGGTATAATAGGTGAAAATTTGTGTTTACTTACTTGTTTACCTTGAGAAGGATGAGACAGGTAGTTGACTGTTGACCAGTAACTGGAACTATCATGACACCTGTGTATAGCAATCTAGAGAAACTGCAGAAAATCTAACTCTGGACAGGTTGCTGGAGATTAGAGGTTCGATCCTCCCATTCAGAAGACCAGGCTGTTAACAATGGCATGCCTCATTTGGTTTTCTTTCATGGTCTTTGAACACTGCAGTGTGTCACTGCAGCAATATGTATGTACATCACATGTTGAACTGAAAGTGTCTGAAAACGCTGTCAGAGATCAATTTACTTAATTTCTCACCATATTATAACACAGTGGTGACAAAGAGTGCCCAGAAAGCAACAGAAAATACTTTTTGATTCTATTACATTGATGTACCAGGCATGTCCCTACTAATGACAAAATTTATTACTGAAATAAAGACGTGTTCATTAAGTATAAACTGATACAGCACTAAACTGGACAGTGGCACATATGCATATTTCTCAGTATAAATTGAAATAAATCTTTAAATAAGGTAGAGCCCAAATAATATGAACTAATTTTGGGCTGAGGTTACCTCTCAAGATGGAAAAAACTCTGATAATAAAGAAATACCACTAAATCAGTGGATAAATCATGAATAAATATTTAATGATCACAATAATGTTTAAAACCATAAAGAAAAAATAATATTGTACATACCTATGTTGTTGTCATTGTTGTTGTAGTCTTCAGCTCGAAGATGGATTTGATGCAGCTCTCCATGATACTCTATACTGCTTGAGTCTCTGAATAACTACTGCAACCCATGTGCTTCTCTATCTGCTTACTGTTTTCATCTCTTAGTCTCTCCCTCTAGGGTTTACTTCCCTCCAGTACTAAACTGGTGATCCCTTGGTGTCAGAATGTGTCCTATCAACTGATTTCCTTTGGTCAAGCTGTGAAACAAATTTCTCATCTCCCCAATTCTATTCAGTACCTTCTCATCAGTTACATATTCAACCTTCCTAGTCATCAACATTCCTCTGCAGTACCACATCTTGAAAGCTTCTATTCTCTTTTTACCTGAACTGTTTATTGCCCATGTTTCACTTCCATTCAAGGCTATACTCTATACACATATAATCAGAGAAGACTTAATAACACTTAAAACTATATTCAATGTTAATAAATGCTCCTCTTCAGAAATGCTTTTCTTGGAATTGCCAGTCTACATTTTATATCCTCTCTACTTTGACCATCATCAGTTACTTTTTCTGCCCAAATAGAAAAACTCATCTCATTTCTTAATCAGATTCCCTTAGCACCACTGGATTTAATTTAACTACATCCCATTATCCTTGTTTTGCTTTTGTTGATGTTCATCTTATACTCTCTTTTAAAGACACTATCCATTCTGTTCAACTGCTCTTCCAAGTCCTTTGCTGTCTCTGACAGAATTACTATGTCATTGGCAAATATCAAAGTTTTTATTTCTTCTCCCTGAACTTCAGTTCCTACACCAAATTTTTCTTTGGTCTCCTTTACTCCTAGTTAAATATGCAATTTGATTAACATTGGGGACAGGATACAAACCTGTGTCACTCCCATCCCAATCAGTGCTTCCCTTTCATGCTCCTTGGCTTGTATTATTGCCATTTGATTTCTGTACAAGTTGTAAATGGCCCTTCATTTCATGTATTTTACCCCTGCTAGCTTCAGAATTTAAAAGACAGTATTTGTGTCAACGTTGTTAAAAGCTTTCTCTAAGTCTACAAATTCTATAAACACAAAGATTTGTCTTTCCTTGACTTAGTCAGTATTGCCTTCCATGTTCCTACATTTCTCAGAATCCAAATTGATATTCCCCGAGGTCAGCTTCTACCAATTTTTCCATTCTTCTGTAAATAATTTTTGCAAGTATTTCCAACCATGTCTTATTAACTATCTTTGTCAAGCATTAGGATTGCTTTGTAAGGCAAGCATGTTTCATTTAGGTATCTTTTGGTCTCTGGACTAAAGTCTTCAGAAAACCACTTCTTAAAAATATTTTTGTCCATCCAAACAGATTTTTGGTTGACATATGTAACAGGCAGTGCAGAAGCAGTGATATTTTTCTTCTTAAACTATAGGTTTAGCAGACTTCTCTCTTGCCAGCAGCTTCAGATTATGGTCTCCACTTGCATACAATGCAGCGAGAACTGTTTAACCTCTCTTTCTGTTTTTCGTAGCCTGGGGCAGTCCTTCCTACTTTTGAGGCTAGAAAAGATGGAAGTGTTTTACAATTTAGCCCTGTTTCATCACTATTATACAGTTGATTGTATAAATATTCTTAATTTTTCACAAAATTTAGTAACAGCTTAAGAATCCACAGAAAGGTTTTCACCACAAATTTGAAGATACATTTTGCTGCATTGCTTCTTCCACCTGTCCAACCATCCTGAACTTGCAGTAAAATTGTTCTCACTTTTCTTTAACTCAATTTTAAAAATACAGGTTTTTCTTACAGAATAGGTTCTGAAATTGGAATTATATTGCACTTATTTTTTCATACAAAGATTTCTTTATTGACCTCCATTGAAATGATGAAACTTCTCAATTTTGTCTCTGATTCCATGACTGTCTCCAACTGCCACTTCACTGATTCCATACTCAGCAGCATGTATTTTTTAATGTTCCTCTTTTGTGTAGTCTTTTCAGAGTCTCCAGTCTCCGTTCAATGGCATACTCCTACAGCTCATTGTCATCTGCAAATTAAAACATTAAGAAACACACAGTTACACATGTACTGTACGTTGTATGTTTGGCTAACTGCAGTACAGATGTTGTCAGCTCCACCCGCTTTATTTATCTCCTTTGTTGCCCTCAGTGTCGACGTACTGTGTTGCTACACTGGCTGAAAAATGGGTTGTGGATTCTGACACTGACTGAATAGTGTAGCCAACAGGTGCACACTGTTCACAGCCCCCTATTAATGCACAGTTATATGGCCAGTGCATTATTGTTTCACTTTCGATAAGCCTCATTAATAGTTTGCAGGAAAACCTCCACATACTGCTACAATAGTTTCCTGTTGAACATCTATGAGCAGTAAAACCTAACCATAAAGTTCCCAGTTCTTGAAAAATAATTAGGTACATATGGAGCAGACACTATCATTGCTTTTACACATGGCTTAATTGTTCGACACTTATTCCACAGTTAAGTTATGCATTGTTGTTGTTCTAATCAACATAGGTTTCCTGTCTGAAACTTGGTCGTGGACTGACTGACTCATGACCTAACGTTGGGCCCATATATGTCTTCACAATAATAGGTTCTGTAACTACACATTGTTTGATGTTTAATTTACAGAAATTACAATGAAAACTTAACTCAACCGAGCGAGGTGGCGCAGTGGTTAGCACACTGGACTCGCATTCGGAAGGACGACGGTTCAATCCCGTCTCCGGCCATCCTGATTTAGGTTTTCCGTGATTTCCCTAAATCGCTTCAGGCAAATGCCGGGATGGTTCCTTTGAAAGGGCACGGCCGATTTCCTTCCCCATCCTTCCCTCACCCGAGCTTGCGCTCCGTCTCTAATGACCTCGTTGTCGACGGGACGTTAAACACTAATCTCCTCCTCCTCCAAAACTTAACTCATTAAATTGATTGAATACACTGAAAAAATCCGTCTTAACAGTTCCTTCTACAAAAGATTTAGGTCAAATTATTTGTTTAAATTATGAATTAACATATATAGTTATGTAAACAATACTTTTGACACTACAATGGAATTAATGAAGGGCTGGTTTTGCCACCATGTTTTCGGATAGAGCCAAATAGATCCTTTAAGAATGCTATTGTTTTGTCTCCCAAACGTTTACAATTAGTACAGACTCTATATTTGTTTACATCTCAACAAAAAAATTTAAGTTATGAAAAAATTACTGATTTCACTCTATGATGAACGATACTAACTAGGAATAGAAATAAATTAGAAAATCAATTACATACATAAAACTAAGCACAAAATTAGATCTGGTGTTATATTCTTTAAAACTGAGGACCAGCCTTTCTTTTTTATGAAAATGTAGATTATATTCACATATGCTAATGGTAAATAGTTAAAGTAATAAAACGAATTTAAAGAGACAGATGGCAAAACGAGAGGGGAATGAATATCATCCCAGCCCGCTTTGTCACAATGTTACTACACAATCAAATTGGTATGTATAAAAATATTCAGGCAGTGTTGTAAATTGGTTCTGTATAGTTGTTTAGGCACACTTTATTTTAATGAACACTGTTGCTGAGTAGCCACAACAATAGGGGTAACAGTAAGGATGGTATGCAATGTACAACTGACTGTCACGTGGTCCCAATTAGTTAAGGCTCAACAAAGAAAGAGCAAGCACACTCCTTGAAACTTAATGGTACCTGTAGATATGCAATAAAAAAGCATTAGCAATCTAAGACCAAGGTTACTTCAATGCATTATGAATGAAAACCCTAAGTGGGGCAGTTTTACCTGTATTGTCCATGGAAAATTGGAAGAAAGTTCAAATTGTAACACATTCAAAAGTGCGTAAAACATACATGTGGACAACATATGAAAACTGGATTTTACTCTAGTTTTATGTACAGTTATAATTTTCATAAGAACAGCTCAAATTACACAGAACCTTGAAATACTGATACTGAAATTACCAGGGCTCTACTGTACATGGAATCTGAAGCAATACATTGATTACCAGCATTTAAGTTGCCAATTGTGTATGGTATACATAGTGTGTTCAGCAACAGTGCTCAAAAATGAATGAATGGTGTAGCACTAGCTTCTTACATAATGAAATAATGTGAATATAGTGTATGTATTGTTTGCAGTGATCAGTGTTGAGTAATGAATAAACATTCTAGTGCTAGCTACTTAAACTGGTAAATAGCTTCTTTTCAGGAATGTATAAGGAAAACGGTATTGCACACTTGGATCAGCCAGGAGAATGTGGGTTCTAATCTCCACTGGAGTATCCTGATTTGGTTTTATGTGGTTTTTCTAAACTACTGCGACAATGTATATCTTTCAACAAGAGACTGCAGTTTTGGAGGAAATTAAAGGGGAACAGTACTTGAGAATGGTGTGAGACAGTTTTGTAACCTATCCCTGATATTATTCAATATGTGTATTGAGCAAAGTGTGAAGGAAATGAGCAGAAATTTGGAAAAAGGAATTACAGTTGAGACAAAAGAAATAAAGTCTGCTGATGACATTGTTATTCTGTCAGACATGATGAAGGGCTTGAAAGAGTGGAGTAACAGAGTAAACAGCGTCTAGAAAAGAGTTTGTAAAATGACTATCAAAGAAAGTAAAATAAGGAAAATAGAAGTAATCACAGTCAGGTGATGCTTTGGGTAGAGACAAAAGTTGTACATGAATTTCACTATTTGGACAACAAAATAACTGATGATGGTAAAGTAGGGAGGATATCAAATGCATATTGGCAGTAGGCATGAAAAGCATTTTTGCGTAAGGGAAATCAGCTATAATAGAATACAAATTTTGATGTTAGGAAGTATTATTTGAAGATATTTATCTCAAGTGCAGTGTTCAACAGAAGCAGTTTAGGCAATAAGAGAATAGAAGCTTTCAAAGTGTGGTGCTGCAGTAGAATTCTATAGATTAAATCAGCAAACTAGAATAACTAATGAGGAGGCACTGAGGTGACTTGGGGAAAATTGTGGGACAACATGACTAAACTAAGGGATCAGTTAATAGGTCATATCCTGAGGCATCAAGGAATAGTTGCTTTGGTAATGGGGGAAGTGTGGCGGGTAAAATTTGTAGTGGGAGACCATGGCTCCACTTTGTATGCAATCTGAAACTGACGTGGGTTGCAGTAGTAATTTAAAGATGCTTGCATGTGATACAGTAGTGTGCAGAGCTGCATCACAACAATCTTCAGACTGAAGACCACGATAACAACAACAGAGAAAAACAGCAAACCTTTATCGCTGTGCATCAATGACATGTACTCAAGAACAGTGTAATATTGGAGACAATTGAGCTGCTCGGGGGAACAAAATGGTAAGCGCCAAAATCACAGTTTCAAGATACAGTGCATCTAAAGTTTCAATTGATCTGAAAATCTGAATAATTTTTTTTTGAACAGTTCTTTTATTCTGTAGTGATTCCAACATCTATCTTCTACTATACAGACATAAATGAAACTCAGACCTGACTAAAACAAATGAAATGTACAAAAATTATTACATTACCATACACCATTAACAACACATAGTGATGGAATATTACATATTAAATTTTACAGTAAGTATTCAACACATTACTGAAACTGCAAAATCATTCATCACTCTCATTACTAATGTCTTTTTGATCCAAAACTGTCGGCTTTAGTGACAGGAAAAATCCATGGCAGACAGGAGGAATGTAATTTAGGAGCGACAGGACGTCAGCAACTTTCTTCTTTTCAATAAACCTTGGCCCATTGCATTTAAGTAGAAGTGTAGGAACTGGCCCTTGCCTTCCACGTTTCCTGAAGCTTATTTCATACCAAATGTCATGACAAAATGTCTCGCTGATGAATAAAGATGATGGATATTCGGAGGTCACCTTCCACCTACATACTTTCCTTAGGTTGACATCTCAACCATCAATTGTCTTCTTTCTGAAGACAAACGCTTCTTTAGAGTGTCGTATTTGATAGAAATCCTCTCTTTTCATATTATATACAAGCAATAGACTCTTCTTAGCTGACTTCTTGATGATCTCGCACCACTGATCTGGACTGTACACATCTTGTACTTGTCGGCGAATTCTCTATCGGACGGCAACATTGTGTGCCCACTCACGGGGAAGTGGTGTTCAATCACACGAAATCTACTGGTTGAAATTAGATATTTCCAAAACAGTACCATGTTCCAGTTCTTCTTTTGGCCACAGCAGTTATCAGATAGCACAATGAGAGTCTCTCCTTTTATGTCATTCTCCTCAAAGTAACATAAAAGGCAGCTCAAAATTTCCTCTGATCCATGGGCAGCAGTTGTCTCATTCCACAAAAAGCAGTGCCCTTTCTTTTTGACACAATCATGAACATTTAGATTATACAACCAAATCTTCCTTTTGTTAAAAGCTGGACCACAACTTAACTTAGGAACTGGGAGAGTATGCTGCAAGTCAAAAGTCACAACATGTAAATTACTGTCTGCTTCTGCTCGTTTTGTCTGGATGGCAATGTTAGCTTGCCCTGCTTCTGCTCGATGTTGGTGTAATTTCGACTGATGCTCCAGACTTACTTTCAGTTGGGGGGCATCAGTGCTCTTAATTTGCACTTTGAGCATGTCACAAGTCTTGCACATATCATTCTTTGGTGATTTTACCCCTATGTTACACTCTTCAGTGAAAATTCACCTGTACTTGTCTGCAGATACAGGCTCATAGGTCATTTTGCGGAAAACATTCTTGTAGTGCTCGTAACAGGAGGCGACTGTTGCATCTGTGCCCAGGTACAATCTGGCACGACTGTTTGAGCGTCTGTAATGACTCTCATATTTCGGTATTTTGTCGAATTGTTTCCAGACGTGGTTAACACCAGTATCGGAGTAAGCATGCGGACATACGGTATACTTGCCCCGTTTGTCCTGGTTGATCCGTATGCGATTTTCTTCGGTATATTTTCGACATGACTGTGATTGTTATGTAGACCATGAATGGCAAGAAAAGCCTGTGTACTTTTATATCACTGCCACTAACTTTTACACTGTAGGAAATAGTACAGTTTCTCCGGGAATTTTCTCCAATTGCTTTTCGGCAACATGCAACAGCATTAGATTTCATTGCACCAAATAAGTATGTATGTTGAATGTTAAAATCACCTACTTCCCAAAATGTTCTGAATAGTTTCATTACACACAAATCTCCTACTTTTTCAAAACATTTACGAGGGTACTGGCAATTAAGTCCCACAGTTGTTTTACTAACAGTTGCTCCTGTATGAGAAACATACTCTTCACCCAAATTACGCCTCTTCTGTGTAATTTTGCATTGAGAATCAACTCTCTGTCTTTTCCGAGAAACCTCATTGTCTGTTCGAGGGCCATTTCCTGAATGGTTTCTGCAGGAGCGAGACACTGTTCATTCTTTTGGGCAATATGATCTGAATCGCTATTAACCCATATAACAACAAAAACTACTATTGCCATTACCATTATTATTATCACATGTAACAATGTAAATGAGAAATGCTCATTCACACACCACTTAGCCAAAAAAATATAGCCATTCTAAAATAACCTCAAAATTAACGTACTTGAGGAACATAATGGTATGTACATGCACTTACCATTATGTTCATGAAATGTACTAAAGACAGTATATTTACAAAATAACATACCTCTGAGTCATCTGAATCATTAGGAATGTATTCTGGATCCCTCTCGAAGATATTAGTATCATTGGAAGTATATTCCTCGTCTTCTGCCATGTTCACTGTTGCCATAATCTTGGAGATGTTTTTACTTGCCGCCATTCTCTCTGTCACTTACCATTATGTTTCCACAACAGACGGACAGTGCTGCTTACCATTAAGCTCCGCCCTGACATCTGTTGAGTGAATTTGGAGCTACTAGTATGTTTACTGCATTGTGCATCCTACAGTTGGTATCATTAGCCATCTACCGCAAAATACACAGCGATGGTGCTTACCATTGTGTTCCCCCAAGCAGATCAATTATCAAGAATGTCACTACTGACCTGTGGGCATTAGGCATATCACAGTGTGCACAGAGTATAGCATTAAACCTGAGTCAAGATCTCATGTGGTCCCAATTACTCATTCTACGCTCATTGCCCACAAAGTTTATTATTGCCTCTTGTCTTTAGTGTTAAATATGGTAACCACAAATATAATTTCTTCAGTGAAAAATTTTGGAGTAATATTTGATAAGGAGACATGCAGCAAAACTGGAGATACTATGGGAAATTTACATTTGTCAAACAATATGCTGAAATAGCAGGTAAGGTGTTATATAAATGTCTCAGCCGATATTAAGAAAATTCATAAATCAAGTCTGTGTCTACTGAATTCACTATTTATTATTAATCAGGATTACTATTAGGGAGTAAATGCTTTGGGACGTTAGTATAAGATTTTCAGTGTTAGAATGGACAGTTTTTAGATCTTAGCTGCACTGCTTAAAAAGAAAATGCTGTAGGACAGATTGAATAAAAGTATGCTGTCTGAACTGTTTGTGGGCCAGTACAGTAACAGAGATTACTTGGTGCAAAGCAGGCAATACTAAGGTTTTTTCCAAAATTCACACACTCTGAACAAATGTTTCAAAAGTAATTAGACTTCATTGTAGATAAATAAGTCCTGTGTTCTTCCATTTCACAATCACTGTCTATTACCTATTTCCTGCTTGAGACTTAGGTTATTTACACAGGATCAGATGCTAATTCTACACCAATCTGCTTTGACCCTTCACATAACTGTGATGTGTGTAATCTTCCCCTCCTACTTACTTTCAGCTATTGTCCACATTAGTCTGTTATGAAGATTTGAGAGGAGCAAAGATTACAATAAACTTTCTAATTTACTTATCGTTTCACTTACAGTTGGCTCCTGTTGTTTTTGTCTTGGGGTCTAACTCTTGAAGCCAAAATTCTCACATTTTACGTCCCCATAGTTGAACTTATCTAAATAAATTTGAAGATCGTTGTTGCAGAGTTCTTGTTGTTATGTTAATATATTTTGTCACATTTTAGTATCTCATCCAGTCCTTTGATTTCTTACATTATCAAAGACAAAATTACATTGTTCACACAAAATACAAAAATATGTAGGATCACATCAGAGGCATGCTTACTACTGTCCCACTCTGCAGAAATAACAATATTTCAAAATGTTTAAAATTTTTCGTGACAAATGAATTTCTATTAGTTTCAATTGTTATTACATAAATCAATACAGAAACAAACACAGTAAACATTACTAGATTGTATAATTAACAAAAGAAATTTCAAGCATACGAAATAATTCATAATTTGAAATGTTTTTAAAAAACTATATATAATATTAACTGTACATTCAGAACTATTATTTATTGATCAGAACATCGAATATAAAGTAATCCCTTTTCACAAATTTTAGCTTGAAATAAAACATACTGTGTATAAAATTATATGAAACTTTTCTGAGGAGCAGCTGAGATAATACTAACCTGTGCAAAATTTGAAAAATAATACTGGTATCAACAACTACTGTTGAGAAAAAGTAATGCTAGAGGTGAATGTCCCATTACATGGGTTGTGTGATGACATGGTGAGGCTTCATGTTTTTGAGCCTGTTTGTTTTTTAGATGATGTGTTGTAGTATTTGGTGGTGCTCTCTTGTGCTGGATATTTGTTAGTGATTGGTTTCATACGAATTGAATATTTCTGGTTCCTATTGGAAGAATCAATGCTGGTTTGCTAGTGAGGTGCCTTAAATTAGTATATTGTGGCTGATGGATTCATTTTTATATTTGAAACTATTTGTGCCATGAGATTTTTATGGTCTGAGATTTAATATTATTTTCCTTTTTTCTTAGTTGGGAATAAGATACAGATATTTATGAGTAGGTCATAGCTTGTTGCCATGGGAAATGATATGGTGGCTGTGATGAAGTTGCTACAGTTAGCTGGACTGATGGTGGATGAATTTTTTTTTTTTTAACATTTTTGTGTGTGTGCTGGGGAATTGGGGGATGTTGAGCACTTTTGTGTCATATTCTATGTGCAATATGAGTTTGTTGTTTATAGTTGTTTCTGTGTATTGAAAATGGGGCTTTACAAAAATTGGTGATGATGCCAGTTTTCATGAATTTTGGGGTTTTCCTTCTTTGTGTTTGGTAATTGTGTTGGATTGTGATTGGTAGGTGTTCTGGGTACTGATGTACCATTGCTGGTAAAAATACATGTGATCTTTGTTGTACTGTGGACTTCACTTTAGACAGAGTAAGTGGAAGCGTGGATAATGGATTTTAGAATTTGATTGTGTTGGTTTTGGTACTGTGAGCTTAATTTTTTGGTTCCATAAAGGTCAATTGAAATTTGTGTCATCAGATTTTGGAGTTGTGTGCAAGTTCATAATATCTAGGGCTTCGCTTGAGGTTGTTGGTTGTATACAACATTGCTCACACTTAAAATGAGCAACAACTGCACATGTGATGCAAAAAGAGCAAAACATACATTTATTGTTGTCATTGTCAGTGGCTGTTGGAAGTACATCAGTGGGGGTGGTGGTTAGGGCAACATTTGGTTCTCCCCTTCCTGTACATCCTACAGTGCCTGAGAAAGTTGTGTGGTGCCTGAAATATCCGTTATTATAGTGGGCACATAGATGCCAAGGAAGAATTGGAGTTGGCTGACACCTAGCCACTGCCAAAATCACAGAGTTATTTTAGTCAAGGCTGTGAAAAATCAGTTCAGGATGATCTGTGATCTGCATTATCAATACAAGACAGAAATATAACTTTGGTGTAAAATTTGCAACCTTACCTCTGATTGACAAGAAAGTTATGTACTATGCTGTGAAGATATTTGAGAAGCTCCCATGTAATATACAGCAAGTAATTGGTTATCCATTCAAAAGAAAATCCAAAACATACCTCATTAGCGACTCCTTCCACTGATTAGATTCTCCTTAAGCTGGATGGCAAGTAGCTTGTTGTAAACTGTCTTGTGTAATGACATATTTAGGTTACTGTTTCTATGAGAAATGCCTGATTAATCGAATAAATATTGAGTTCCTGATAAGGTGGTCTGCAGCTACCTAATATAATTGAAGTAGCAGCAGCTTTCTTCCTAATTTACTAGAATACATTTAACTGGCATAAACAGAACTAGTATTAAGTAGTATTGTGATACTTTACTATTAATATAGCATATGACTTAATCTATGTTTGGTTGTCTTTTATTAACGTGTACCCTTACTTGTTCCATAGCCCTGTAAGTTCACCTTCTTGAAACTGAGTGGCAGAAGTCACTATTATTTTGAAATTGTAAGGGTTTATTTATGTCAATTCTCATTAGTAAATGTATATATTATGGAGGTGCAGTTACAATGCTTATTGCCTTGAAGATGCACCTACAAAATGACTGTTGGTAAACTATCTCCAACTGACCACTTACAATGTGAATGGAATATCTGATCATATGTTTCACCATTTGATAACTTAATATTTGCTCAAATTCAGGGGTTACTACTCCTGGGTACTACACTGGAGATTTCTTTGCAACTCATTGATGACAGAGTGGTGTACACTACATACAAAATGCATGTTACTTATCGGCACATATTTAATTCTTTTCTGATTTGACATGTAGTGATTTTATTCTACTTATGTTTGTTCTTTCCATTACTGCCATGTTCAATCAAAAAACATTCAATAATACATTCAATGTACCTTTGTTTTATTTTCAGAAACACATTGCAAATCCAGTACCACACTGGAATGGCTACTGGTTTGCACAACAAAACTTTCTCTACCATCACTCTAATTTTCTGAGATGGCTACTAAGGATAGGTCATGGCCATTACCCAAGATCATTATTTTATATTTTACCATCTGTGCCAAATTTTTGTGTCGTAATATATTAATGTTATGGCACTATCAGTAGTAGTCTCATAGATACACTTAAAGAAACTGAAATGATTTACATTACCCTGTGAAAACCCACCATCATTAAACATCTATTGAAGTGGAAGACATTTGTACCTCATGTGTTGGAGTTACTGTTCTAATGAATGTGATTTGTTTAATATGACGAGTTAAAAGCAACTGCAGTAAAGTAAATTTTTTATTTCAAAAGGAGTTATGCCACTTATATATGTTATAGTGTCTTGTTTTACATACATGTGTTGCTCACAATCCCTGCTCCCCACCCCCATCCAGAGAAAGAAATTACAGAATCATTGCATAATGTTACATTTGTGTGTGTTGGGAGCTTCCAAGTGCTTGCATTATTGAGAAGAGAGTTTATTGGTCCATCCACTAATGATTATAAGTCCAGGGATAGTATTTTTTGACTGAGTGGCTTACATTTCTTCAAAAGTGGAGCTGTGAAAAATATGAAACTAAAATATTTTGTGATTTCCTCAACATGGAATGTTGAATTTTTTTGTTATAATATAATCAATTTTTCATCAGCTACTTTACATGTAATAATAATTAGTGACATTCAAAAATTTATGCCAGAGCACCACTTGAACCTGCATTTATTGGAGACAATATTCCATGAGGATTTGGGATTGCAGTCAGATGACTCTGAACCAGTCTTTTGATGCATAACATCCCGCAATACCAAACTGAATGAGATGAAATACTGAATATTCATCTGTTCTAAAAGCCTCATCAAAGATTCGATGTGTATATGTTTAGAATAAGGTATAATGAGTCAACTGTAACACATTCAACCAATGATACACAACTTTTTTCTTGTCATGTGTTCAGTTCTTTTTCCGTGATTTTTTCCACACATCACCTCCCGTCTGCTTGTACTTCAGACTGATCAGTCTCTGAAGTATATAATGGGCTATGAAAATAAACACTTATTAACAACAGTTTTTTCTAGATAAGTTCAGTTTGCATTGACCTTCAGGATGTGACATAAACCTGTAGAAATAAGAGTAAAACAAGCAGAAGTAACAACAGTTACTGCCAGTTCTTGACTGGTAAAAAATGTGATTCTAGTGTTGTGACCTACCAGGGAGTGGCTTTTATTTTAATTTAATGTCTTAAGCCGTTACTTTAAAGCTTCTTTTTAATCATAGGTATCGGTACACATACTGTCATAAATCAAGCACTGTTTATAACAACAAAAGCAGTTGTTTGCTCTGGTCTAGTGACACCAGTAACTGAACCTGGATTCCTTTATCTCACAGCAATAAAAAAGGAAGAATAATGTTTGACAGTTTTATGAAAAGGATAGTCGTTCCTCAACATATAGTGGATAAAACAACACTCCCTGGCAGGTTACAACACTAGAATCTCTTTTTTTTTACAAATCAAGAACTGGTTGTACTATTGCTACTTCTGCTTCTTTTAGTCTTATTTCTACAAGATCATTTCACATCCAAAAGGTCAAACCAAACTGAACATATCTTGAAGAAACTGTTGTAAATAAGTGTTCATTTTGCCTTGGCAGCCAGAGACTGTGGTCATATGTATGAGTTGCACACAACTCACAAGTACATGACGACAGTCTCTGGCTGCCAAGGCAAGACTACTGTGTGTGTGTGTGTGTGTGTGTGTGTGTGTGTGTGAGAGAGAGAGAGAGAGAGAGAGAGAGTGTGTAAGGCCTGTTTGGCTGAAAGCTTTGTTTGACATTCTTTTTGTTGTACCTATCTGTGACTCAGAATCTCCACTGTGTGGTGAATAGCAACTATCATTTTCATAGTGCAGTCAGTATTGCAGGCTGGATTTTCCATTGTCTGAAGATTGGTGTTTAACATGCTATTTACCATAGTAGTAAAGATAGACTATCAGACTTCCAGTGAGAGACAGGACATACAGTGGATATCTTGCCAAGAGTATAGCTTATCTCTTACTATGTGGTGCCCATCAAGATGGACACAGTCTTACGTAAGGCTTTTCACATCATATCTGTGGCTGAGTAGGCACCAACTGCATGTTGCCTCAAACTGAATAACATATTAGTAAAGACATAAGCAGAGAGGAAATTTGTTCATGGCATAAACTTGAAACTGATATAAAATTGACAGGTTCTTTGAGGAAAAGTTGGCTCACACTTCACTAAGTGCTCTCATAGTACAGTTATCTTCTTAACTGAAGTTCATGGCAATTTCTGTTCATCAGCGTGTTTGAGAATTATTCCCAGACAAAATATTCAAAATACAAAAAATTATGGCACCAGAATTTGAGTCTGACTGCAGAATGGTTCTATTGCTGCCAGTGTACCTTTAGTATAAGGAGCATCAAGGTAAGATTACAGAAATAATGGCTTGTACAGAGGCACACAAACAGTCATTTTTTCCTTGCTCTATTTGTGAGTGGAAGAGGAAAGTGGCTTGAGCAGTATCTATGTAGATGTAGATGTCTTCCTTTAGCAGTTGAGAGAACTTTGGAAATCAGCTTACAGGACCATGTTGCATAACCAGCAGTTGAACTGCTGATATAGGTGGCTATTCTGTAAAATCTTGATTGATGGCACCATATGAAATGTCATGAAGATGTGATGCATCATCCAAGATTGATGTATGAGGAGGTCATGCATTGGGGAGGGGAGGTGGAAGGGATAGTGAGGTGCTTTTCTTTTCTTTTCTTTTTTTTTTTTTTTTTTTTTTGGGGGGGGGGGGGTTTAAGGGTGCTCAAATACTGAGGTCATTAGCACCCATTCACAATTGTTAGAGCACATAGAATCTAGTAAAACTCAGGGGGGGGGGGACACCAGAAAGTTCTTACAAAGAGGCAGATAAAATAAGTGAAAGAGTTAGATGTCTTTGGACAATCTAGTCAAGGTAATGAAACGAAGAACACGAACAGCTGCTCGAGTGTCGTCCGCTAAAATATCCTGTAAAGTAGATGGCAGAGACAGGACAACACAAGATTGACTAAAACGGGGACACAACAATAAAACATGGCGCACTGTGAATGCATGACCAGAAGGGCACTGCGGGGCTGGGTCACCGGAGAGCAGGTAGCGGTGGCTAAACCGGCAATGCCCACCGGAAGAAATTTTGTTAGGCAGCAGAAGTAAAAGTTTAATTGAGGAAAAACTAGAGTTTCCGCCTTGTACAAGCTTGGGGTTGAGTCAAAAGAAATAATTAGTCAGAAATAGGGCAAAGCAAAAAGCTGAATCGAGATCTAAAAGACATGATAAAAATCTGAAAGTTTCAAAATTTAAAATTGGAGATTATGTTCTTTTAAAAACCCACGAAAAATCTAGTGAACTGAACCATGAAATTTCCAAATTTAAATATATTTATAATGGACCGTATATAATACAGAACATTCCACACGATAATGCTTACTACCTGATCTACCCAAAATCCAAAAGACCTTTAGGTGTAAGAAATGTTGTGGACCTGAAACTGTATGTTCCTAGAAGTGAGTGAACTAAGTACAATCAGAAAAAAATTTACAGTAAATATGCTGTATATTGTGCTGAAGCTAATTTATGCCAAATGTAACAAACCTTTGTAACTTAGGTAGACCAATATCAGTGTACTAATGTAATTATGTGAGTTTCAGATTACCAATTGTACTATAAATGTAAAGAGGGCTGAAAAGAAAGGATAAATGCTGTCAGCCAGATAAAAGATGGGACTGTCAAAAATGAAAATGGGCAGTGTATGAGCCATAATATAAAGGACTGCCAAACACCAAAGAGAGCAGATAAATAGTCAAAGGAGAATTGTAAGTGTGATACAGGAGATGTGACAATAACAGGTGAAAAGGACTGCCCAAATCTGAATAATAGGCAGCAAATGTGTGTAGTAATTTTCTAAATATTATTGTGTGTTTTTTTTAGTAAATAAGGAAATGGACAGCCATTCAATGCAAGCAGCAACAAATTGTTTTATAGTGTATATAGATATTTGTATTTGCTTTTGTAAATAAGTGTTGTGTTCCAAATTTGGTTTTTATTTGTCTGAGAAATTGAACAATGATGAGTAGTTTGCTACTTAAATAATGTTGTGATAGGAGGTTGGACTGTGCCAAAGACACTTAATCAAATGATAGGTAAATGTCCTTGATATGTAAAAAAAATTTAGACTTATGTAAAGTGAGTGAAAGGAAGTTTGTGGCATAATTTTTTTTTTTGATGGGACAATCACACAAAGATTCAGAACCACTGTATAAATATAAAGTTCAGTGTTCCCATCAAATTTGCACTTAGTGAAATTTAATGGAAACAGGGGCATGTGTAACAACACTAACGTTATCCTACTGTATATGTAATAATTTTTTTTTCTGAATTTCAATAAATTAGTATAATCGATGTTCTGATTTCATTTCTTTTTGTTTCATGCCATTATGTTGAAGAAGCTATAAACAACTTTCGATGTAAATTTTAATATTTATGTCAAATTTCAAGCAATGTTGTAATCGAAGGGAAGTGTACCTAATGTTGAAACTATTGTAAGATGTGAAAGTTGTATTTGTACGCCTGGTCCATACGTAGGCAATGTATTAGAATACGTGGAATGTAAAACCTTTGGTGAATACCCTGTCTGTAGGGGAGCGGTAAAAGGTGGAGGCAGGCGAGCGCGGGAAAATGCACACGGACGCTGCACGGCATAATGGGCTCAGCAGAGTTAGTCGGAGTTGGGCATCGATCTCAGAAACACGTGCTGGATCGAAGAGGCTCTCCTGGAAAAAGTGGTTTTGTTGAGCCTCGGATACGCTGTTTCCGACGTCTATACAGCATGGCAATATTCCATAGGCACTAAATGGAAAAGCATTGCGACGTCATGAAGAAGTAAAGTGCCGATATTTCATGAGCCATTGCTGTAATTGCATGTGTGCTTTGTGCCTCGCCATCTCGCCGCCTGCCGACTGCCTCATCGATACGAACAGGTTGAAACTTTCAGTACTGTATTCGTGTGGACCAGTGTCACTTTTGCTACATACTGTTCAATAATAACTTAAATTTTACCAGAACTGTCCTATCAATTAATTATCCTCACAACTAACCTAGACAGGGTCCTTTCACATGTTGTGCAACCCGAGTATCCCAAGATGAAGATTTAAAGTTTATGTTAATAATAATTACCTGCAGACCTATCTATGTTAGAATGATGTTTAAAGAACTTTGTTGTTAATGAAATAATGGGCGATTAATATAGGTCTGACCAAGTTGGAAGATAATATTGAAATTGGTTTAGTAATGACGTTTATTTAAATTGAGACCAAAATAACGGTAGTTAAATGAGCAGGAAATAGGACAAAAAGAGTGGTAAATCACATATTGGAAATCTAGAATGCTTAAGGCTCTCAATGATCAAACTTTCACTACAGTGATCATAATAGTTTCAGGGTCCCCCCCCCCCCCCTTTTTCTTTCTTTCTTTTCTATTCATTTGAATCCTGAAGTGTGCTGAACTGCTTTGACCAGCAAAGTTAAAGTTAATATAAAACCAAAATTTATCAGTGTTTTACCCTTCTTAAAATTGACATTGTATGTGTGTTTCAAAAGTGCTGTTTCTAGGGTAACCTATGCCCGATTTTAGTCGGATCAATAGACAAAACGCAGTTTGTAGTAATCATTATGGTGTAATGTTGTGTATTTATAGCTTGTCCAAATTAGTACAGAAAGGGAAAATATTAGTTCAGTAGATTTTTCTGCTTCTAAAATTTACCATATAATGCAGTATTACTACGTGTTGTTATGCTTGTACGTACATCCACTTGTACAAGGAAAAAACTCACTCAATGCCTAATTATGCTGGCGACCGTGTTATTAACAATTGGTAGCATCTGCTGTGTATGTTTCTTGCCCATCCTAACGTGCAGTTGCACTTTAGACTTGCTTGACGTATCATTGTTGTTACTGAGTGGGTGTAAGTCCGATTTTGCCTCCATTCAGGTACACGCGGTCAACATATTTACTAAAATCCTTTCTTACAAGGTGAGGCCCGTCAACTTACCATAGTACAGGCTTTATAGAGTTAACGTGCGCAAGAGCGTAGACGTTACAACCTGATGGAGGTGTTTATTGGACCCATAATAAGTTTATTTATTTTTTCTTTCAAAGCAGGAATTTTCTATAAAATATATTGACACTAACGTTTCATAGAATAGCCCACAAAGAATAACTCAAAGGGAATATGTAGTATAAAAGTTACTTGGGCAAAAGCTGGGGACATTAAAAAAATGTGGGTTCAGCGAGCTCCCCCTTAGGCGTCCTAGGGTTAAGTTGTTTGTAACTCTTACCCCTGGATTGTTCCTTTACTGACAGGCTGTACATTTGTGTGATTTATCGTATAACCGAAATTTAACGAATTCCGTTCAGTAATCATATAAATGACATACATTTTTCATCATTTAGAATCAGTTGCCACTCTTTGCACCATACAGACATTTTGTTTAAATCATTTTGAAATTTGTTTTGATCTTCTGATGACCTTATTAGACGGAAAATGTCAGCACCATCTGCAAAAAATCTAAGATGCGTGCTCAAATTGTTTCCCAAATTATTTATGTAGAGTACGTATAGTAAAGAGCCTTTAACACTTCTTTCAGAAACTACCGATATCATTTTTGTTTTAGTCAATGACTCTCTGTCGATTACTACGAACTGTGACCCTTCTGACATTAACTCACAAATCCAGCAGCGCAACTGAGACGATGCCCCATTGGCTCACAGTTTGATTAGAAGTCTCTTATGAGGAACAGTATAAAAGGTGATCTGAAAATTTAGAAATATGGAATCAATTTGAGAACTCCTGTCTATATCACGCACAGCTTCATGAGAATAAAGAGGTAGCTGTGTTTTACAAGACCGATTATTCTGAATTCGTGCTGACTCTGTGTAATAGATCGTTTTCTTGGAGGGAATTCATACTGTTCGAACACAGTATATGTTCCATACTCTTACTTCAAATCGACGTCAATGATACAAACCTGCAATTCAGTAGATTAGCTCTGTTTCCTTTCTTCAGCTCTAGTGTGACGTTTGCAACTTTCCTAGTATTAAGGTACGGATCCTTGGTCGAGCGAGGGGTTGTATATGTTTGCTAAATAAGGAGCTAATATATCAGTATACTCTGAAAGAAATCTAACTTTTATTCAGTCTAGACAAGAGGAGTTCCCTTCATTAAGTTACTTAAGGTGCTTCGCCACACTGATGATAGTTACTTCTATGCTACTCATGTTGGCAGCAGTTTATGAGTCGAATTCTGCAATATTTACTTCGTGTTTTTTGGTGAAGGAATTTCGGAAAACCGTATTTAATAACCCCGCTTTGTGGCCCTGTCATCGGTAACATTACCATCCTTATTCTTTCCTAATACGGAAAATCGTTATGCTTTGTCACACTAATTTTTTTTAGTTATGTAATTTATTATGTTATTTCAGTTGTGATGAATACTATAATCTTTTAAAGTGTATCTCACTTAATACACATTTAATAATGTTCTTCTTGTATCTCACACTTCGCAATAACGACAGTTATAAGCTGAATTGCCTAGGAATATGGCTCTTATATAATTCTCGCACCACTGCTGTCTGTGGTGTACGGAAACCTGAAATCACTGAAATTTAACAAAGCTTCAGCACCCGATAGAACTCCTACGAGATTTTATACCATATTTCCATCTAAGTTAGCCCCACTTTTAACCGTAATGTATCATAGATCCCTCGAACCAAAAACAGTGTCCAGGGGTTGGAAGAGAGCACCAATCCACTAGAAGCGTATCAGAAGTAAATCACAAAAATAATATCCATTATCCTTTAGATCCATTTTTTTGTAGAATCTTAGACTACATTCTGAACTCAAAAGTAATGTGTTATCTCCTCCATGCAATACAACATGAATTCCAAAAATGTCGGTCATCTGAAAGCCAACTGCCAGTCTTCACACATGACACACTGAAAGCCATGGGTCAACGCAGTCAGGTAGATGCACTTTCCCTCGATTTCCGAAAAGCATTTGCCTCAGCACCTAATCAGCAAAATTACGACCGTATGGGAAACCAAGCGAAATTTGTGACTGGAGTGTGGGTCGTTAGCGGGAAGAACAAAGCAATTCATTTTGCTTGGAATGTCATCAACAGAAATGGAAGTGACTTCGAATATGCTCCAGAGAAGTGTGTTGGAACCCCTGCTGTTAATGTTGTATAGTAATGACTTTATTGACAATATTTTAAAAACGTCTGACTTTTCACAGATGACGTAGTTACCTGTAATGTGATACGAAATGAAAAAAAAACTGCACAAATATTCGGTCGGATGGAGGAGAAGGAGATCAGTGTTAATCGTCGTATCGACAACGAGGTCATTAGAGACGGAGCACAAGCTCGGATTAGGGAAGGATGGGGAGGGAAATCGGCAGAGCCCTTTCATAGGAACCACTCCGGCGTTTGCCTTAAGCGATTAAGGGAAATCACGAAAAATCTAAATCAGGACGTCTGGACGTGGGTTTTAATCGTCGTTCTCAATTATGTGAGTCTATTGTGCAAAGATTTAAACTTGTTTTAAATGTTCAGAAATGTGAAACTGTTCACTTCAAAAAATAAAAATAACGTGGTACCCTACTATTACCATATCAACGAGCCACAGTTGGTATCGATCAGTTCACACAAATACCTGGGCATAACGATTTGTAGCGATACGAATGGAATCGATGACTTACGATCAGTCTTAGATATAGCAGGTGACAGACTTCAGTTCAGTGGTATGGTACGTGAGAAATGTAATCAGTCTACAGAGGAGACTGCATACAAAAGAGTCGGGAGACTCGTCCTGGAATGCTGCTAAAGTGTGTGGGACCCGCACCAAATAGGTCTAACAGGGGATATTCAGCGAAATAGAAGAAGGCAGCACTAACGTTCAAAGGTTTGTTTGACCAGTGGAAGAGTGTCACGGAGATGCTGATGAAACTGAACTGGCAGATGTTTCAGATGTTTGAAGATTGAAGCAAACTGTCCCGAGGAAGCCTAGTTAGCAAATTTCAAGAACCAGCTTGACCGCGATGACCAGCACTCCTATAATTATGAAGCAGCAAAACGTAATAGCGCCAAAGGATCCAGTTTTTCGTGGGTACCTACACACAGATGCAAAACTGCTGTGTTGGTTGCCGTTTCCTATACTATACGCTGTTCCACGAGTATCGGCCATATTTTATGTTAAAGTATTCTTTGTCGAGTAGAAAACACGATTTTTAAAATCCGTGTTTGTAATTCTTTTTTAATGTTTTCATGCTTGTTCGAGCATCTCCAGTTCTCTTCATCAGCTCACCACGTAAGGGGCCGGAACTCTTCTACCTGCCGGGCTAGTCGTGGATTTGGGTCGGGGGCGAATAGTGCATCCTTCCTCGACCTTTCCAGGGTGTAGATATTACTGGATGCCAATTTCAGTGAGTGCCGTTTACAGGACACCCGGCAGCCAATGGTGTGCTTGTTGTCGGCACGAAACACCCGTTCCACCTTGAACACGCCCACTCTTGGCAGCCAGTGGCGTACAATTTGCACGCATGGTGTCTTACGCTGCCCGGCGATAGCTGCAGCGCTGTGTTCACGCGTTCGAGAGAGCGATTGTAGTTCGCATACGTATCATACTTTACCAACATCAGCATCAGCGCTTTCTTACCGTTCCGGGAACCCAGACACCACACGCCCGCTCCCATGCCCTGCCTGCCCGCCAGCCGACGCCATCGTCTATGGCGTGCAGGGTAAGGAGCCCCCATTGTTTTTCGAACAATATGCTCTCCATACTAGCACAGTCCCCAAGAACTTGTTATAGTCACAAATTGATTTACTATTGCCTAAAAGTATTTGAAGGATCTTATGATGTCACACACACTCCTGTGTAACAAAAGGACAACGTCGATAAGTAATTTAGTGCTCAAAAGTTACCATGTGCTGTTGCTCTCCATTCGAAGTGCCCGCTGTGCAGTGAGAAGCAGAGTAAGATACTTTATCAGTATGAAATAATGACGTCAGTGAAAACCCTGTAACAAAAAAAAAAAAAAAAAGAACAATCGGAATTCGAATGGCACCAAAATTGGAAATTGGTGATATCAGCAGTTTGGTGTGACCTCAAATCCGGAAAAAAAGTAAACAGGCTGTTGATGATTCCACCACAACTGCGACTGCTTTACGTACATCGAGCAATAGGGTCTTCATTCTATAAAAAATGTTCAAATGGGTGTGAAATCTTATAGGACTTAACTGCTAAGGTCATCAGTCACTAAGCTTACACACTAAGTAACCTAAATTATCCTAAGGACAAACACACACACCCATCACCGAGGGAAGACTCGAACCTCCGCCGGGACAAGCCGCACAGTCCACGACAGCAGTGCCCCAGACCGCTCGGCTAATCCAGAGCGGCTCTCCACTCTAGCTCACTGCTCGGGTATTTGTTACGACGCCAAATTAATTTTATTTTGTCCATAAAATATACCCAAACGATAGGACGACATCTCACGCAAATCGGCGTAACGTCTCATCAACGTCCGAAAGTTCAAATGGTTCTAACTATGGGATTTAACATCTATTGTCATCAGTCCCCTAGACTTAGAACTACTTAAACCTAACTAACCGACGGACATCACACACATCCATTCCCGAGGCAAGATTCGAAACTGCGACCGTAGCAGCAGTGCGGTTCCGGACTGAAGCGCCTAGAACCGCTCTGCCACAGGGGCCGGCCATCCGTAAGTACAGTACTGGTCATTAAAATTGCAGATGACAAAAGGGTATTCATTGGACAAATATATTATACTAGAACTGTAGAACTGACAATATACTTTCACGCAGTTCACTGAGAAATCAGTACCCAGAACAACCACCTCTGGCCGTAATAACGGCCTTGATACACCTGGGCATTGAGTCAAACAGGGCTTGGATGGCGTGTACAGGTACAGCTGCCCATGCAGCTTCAACACGATACCACAGTTAATCAAGAGTAGTGACTGGCGTATTCTGTCGAGCCAGTTGCTCGGCCACCATTGACCAGACGTTTTCAATTGGTGAGAGATCTGGAGAATGTGCTGGCCAGGGCAGCAGTCGAACAGTTTCTGTGTCCAGAAAGGCCCGTACAGGACACGCAACAAGCGGTCGTGCATTATCCTGCTGAAATGTAGGGTTTCGCGGGGATCGAATGAAGGGCAGAGCCACGGGTCGTAACACATCTGAAATATAACGTCCACTGTTCAAAGTGCTGTCAATGCAACAAGCGGTGACCGAGACGTGTAACCAATGGCACCCCATATCATTACACCGGGTGATACGCCAGTATGGCGATGACGAATAGACGCGTCCAATGTGCGTTCACCGCGATGTTGCCAAACACGGATGCGACCATCATGATTCTGTAAGCAGAACCTGGATTCATCGGAAAAAATGACGTTTTGCCATTCGTGCACTCAGGTTCGTCGTTGAGTACACCATCGCAGGCGCTCCTGCTCCTGCGGCGTCAAGGGTAACCGTTGCCATGGTCTCCGAGCTGATAGTCCCTGCTGCTGCAAATGTCGTCGAACTGTTCGTGCAGATGGTTGTTGTCTTGCAAACGTCCTCATCTGTTGACTCAGGGATCGAGACGTGGCTGCACGATTCGTTACAGCAATGTGGATTAGATGCCTGTCATCTCGACTGCTAGTGATACGAGGGCGTTGGGATCCAGCACGGCGTTCCGTATTGCCCTCCTGAACCCACCGATTCCATATTCTGCTAACAGTCATTAGATCTGGAACAACGCTAGCAGGAATGTAGCGATACGATAAACCGCAATCGCGGTAGGCTACAATCCGACCTTTATCAAAGTCGGAAACGTGATGGTACGCATTTCCCCTCCTTATACGAGGCATCACAACGTTTCACCAGGAAACGCCGGTCAACTGCTGTTTGTGTATGAGAAATCGGTTGGAAACTTTCCTCATGTCAGCACGTTGAAGGTGTCGCCACCGGCGCCAACCTTGTGTGAATGCTCTGGAAAGCCAATCATTTGCATACCACTGCATCTTCTTCCTGCCGGTTAAATTTCGCGTCTGTAGCACGTCATCTTCGTGGTGTAGCAATTTTAATGGCCAGTAGTGTAATTTAGTGCTCAAAGTAACTCCAGCATTTGTCAACCATGCACTGTTGATCTCCATTCGGTGCCTCTGCACTGTAGTGAGAAGCAGAATAAGATCCTCTGACAGTATAAAGCAATAACTTCATACAGGTAAGAAACGAGCCCTTCCCCCTACATTGGAATGACACTGTAACGGCTAGAGAATATTTAAAATTACTTTAGAGAAAAAATTATACCCTGTAGCCGGTAAATTGGAGACAAGTTTTGCGTTATTATTAGTACACACCATCAATACGAAGCAGCCTTCTACGAGAGAAGCAATGTTTTAAAAATGATTATAAATATTATGAGGTATGGTACTTCAACACTGCAATGTGCGTGTGACATCATGACATTACTGGTTTTCAGAGAGACGATAGGTACTTTCGACGTAATAATACACATAAACAGAGATGAAATAATGCAAGTACAGCAGCAATACTGGTAGGGAATTGATAATAATTGCTGAAGTAATGTATTATATTCGATAAGAAAGTAGTGGATTGACCCACCAATGGGCATTGTCTATGAAAATTTTTGCCTTAAGTATAACTGTCAGCTTCTAGCAGCTAAAACTCCTAACGAAACAGGCGACAGAAGTGTTTCAATATGTACCTATAATAGTAATAGTAACAATAATAATTAAAAAAGCTATATGCAACCCAGCTCTGCGGCATTAAGATTTACGTAATTCCGTCTCTCACCGTATGTGTCTTAGAACGGATGTGAGGCATGCTGGCTGGTGGCACACTCGGTGCAGCACACATATGGAGAGAACACACACACATGCTCGGCGACCGAAGGCAGGCGGACTGTTCTGTTGGACAATAGCTTCCCACAACATCTCTGTCACTGCTGGGAAATTATCCAGTTAGAACTAGTTCTTACGGAGCAGGAACTGCTTTAATGCACTCCTCTTCACCTCACATAACCGCTAGTAGTAGTAGTAATAATAATAATAATAATAATAATAATAATCGTGTTATATACATCACACGCTGATTATTTATTGGGTGTTTTATCCAAGTCCTGTTTGCTTCACTCACAGCAGTGAAACATCCCGCATTATTCTATCACCACAACGTAAAACACAAAGTGGGAGAGTAATGCAACAACACTCAGACGTAAAGCGTACACGTCTAGCACAGTGTGCTCAATCTATTCTAACAGTGTATAGTAGTTCTTCTACACTCCGCACGCCAACCTAAAACTGACGAGCAGTTCACAAGAATCAATCTGACGAGCAGTTCACAAGAATCAATCTGACGAGCTCTCTGTAAGCTCCTCCTTCACTATTGAACTGTGCATATTGGCAACTCTTCCAGTGAATCTGTCTGTCGTCTGTCTTACCTGTGATTACTTTTATCTCGCCGTTGCACCTTAAATCACTCCTTGCGCGTAAGCCTAGATATTTTTTAAACGTACCTGCTTCCACTGATTGTTCAGCAATCGGGTAATCATACGGTAATGGTCGATTCTCTTTATTTCTCACAATACATTCAATTTTTTTGCATTGGGTGTCAACTGACAAACCCCCCACCAACCGTCCACCCTCTGCTTGTCTTCCTGAATTTCGCCACAGTTTCCTAGCGTTGCTTCTTGTCTGTATGCAACAACATTATCCGCGAATAACCTTCAGATATTACCTGCTCAGTCATTTATCTACTGAGAGGCCACAAAAGTCGTCGGTTACCATTTAATATCATGTCGAACCTCTTTCCGCACGGTGTAGCGCAGTAACTCGACGTGGCAGGAACTCAACAAGTCACTGGATGCCCCTGAAGAAATTCTGAGCTATGCTGCATCTGAAGCATACCATAAGTGCGAAGGTGTTGCCGGTGCAAGATTGGTGCACGAAATGACCTCTCGATTATGTCCCATAAATGTTCTGTGGGATTTAAGTCGGACAATTTGGACGTCCAGATCATTCGTTCGAATTGTACAGAATGTTCTTCAAGTCAGTCACGAATATTTGTGGCTCGGTGACATGACGCATTGCCATCCATAAAAATTCCATCGTTCTTAGGAAACAGAAGTCCCTGAATTGCTGCAAATGGTCCTCAAGCAGCTACACCTAACGACTTCCAGTCAATGTAAACGTACTCATAGCATTACGGAGCTTCAACCAGCTTAAACAGCGCCTTGTCAACAATTTTGGTTTATTGCTTTGTGGGGTCTGTACCACAGCTCGAACCCTGCCCTCAGCTCTTACCAACTGAAATGATGAATCATCTGATCAGGTCATGGTTTTTCAGTCGTCTAGGGTCCAACCGATATGATCACCAGGCCAACGGAGGACCTCCAAGCGACCTCGTGCTGTTAGCGAAAGCACTGACGTCGCTCGTTTATATATTTTTTTATTTATTGTTCCGTAGGACCAAATTAGGAAGAAGTCTCCATGGTCATGGAACGAGTCAATACATGAAATTATAACACGATATTATAAACAGATAAAATGAAATAAAAAAAACATATTCAGGTGACAAGTCGTAAGTTTAAATGAAGACAATCAACAATGTAAAACTGCAATTTGCCTAATTTTTTAGCTCTTCCAGGAGCTCCTCGACAGAATAGAAGAAGTGAGCCATGAGGAAACTCTTCAGTTTAGACTTAAAAGAGTTTGGGCTACTGCTAAGATTTTTGAGTTCTTGTGGTAGCTTATTGAAAATGGATGCAGCAGAATACTGCACTCCTTTCTGCACAAGAATCAAGGAAGTGCATTCTACATGCAGATTTGATTTCTGCCTAGTATTAACTGAGTGAAAGCTGCTAACTCTTGGTAATAGGCTAATATTGCTAACAACAAACAAGATTAAAGAAAATATATACTGTGAGGGCAATGTCAGAATTCCCAGATTTTTGAATAGGGGTCGACAAGAGGTTCTCGAACTTACACCACACATAGCTCGAACAGCCCGTTTTTGAGCCAAAAATACCCTTTTTGAATCAGAAGTATTACCCCAAAAAATAATACCATACGACATAAGCGTATGAAAATATGCGAAGTAGACTACTTTTCGTGCTGAAGTGTCACTTATTTCAGATACTGTTCTAATGGTAAATAAAGCAGCATTTAGCTTCTGAGCAAGATCCTGGACATGGGCTTTCCACAACAGCTTGCTATCTATCCGAACGCCTAGGAATTTGAACTGTTCCGTCTCACTTATAATATGCCCATTCTGTCTGATCAAAACATCGGTTCTTGTTGAATTGTGAGTTAGAAACTGTAAAAACTGAGTCTTACTGTGATTTAGCATCAAATTATTTTCCACAAGCCACGAACTTATTTCATGAACTACATTATTTGTTACTGTTTCAATATTACACACAAGATCCTTCACTATCAAGCAGGTGTCATCAGCAAACAGAAATATTTTTGAATCACCTGTAATACTAGTAGGCATATCATTTATATAAATAAGAAACAGCATTGGCCCCAGCACCGACCCTTGGGGAACGCCCCACTTAACAGTGCCCCATTGGGACTGAACATCACTACCACTCTCAATATTGCGGAGAATTACCCTCTGCTTTCTGTTCTTAAAGTAAGAGGCGAACCAATTTTAAGCTACTCCATAATGGTCCAACTTCTGCAGTAATAGTTTGTGGTCAACACAGTCAAAAGCCTTCGTTAAATCAAAGAAAACACCTAGCGTTCGCAACCTTTTATTTAATCCATCCAAAACCTCACAGAGAAAAGAGAATATAGCATTTTCAGTTGTTAAACCATTTCTAAAACCAAACTGAATATTTGACAGCAAATTATGTGAATTTAAATGCTCCAGTAATCTTGTATATACAACCTTCTCGATAACTTTAGCAAACACCGATGGCATAGAAATAGGTCTAAAATTGTCAACATTATCAGTCTCCCTTTTTATAAAGTGGCTTCACTTCCGAGTATTTTAATCGGTCAGGAAACCGACCACTCCTAAAGGAAAAGTTACAGATATGGCTAAGTACTGCGCTAACATACATAGAACACTATTTCAGTATTCTGCTAGATACCCCGTCATATCCATGAGAGTTCTTGGTCTTTAGTGATTTAATTATTAACTCAATCTCCCTCTTGTCAGTATCATGGAGGAGCATTTCAGGTAACAGTCTCGGAACACTTTTTTCTAAGAGCGCTATATGATTCCCTATTGGGACTAGGTTTCTATTTAGTTCACCTGCTATATTCAGAAAGTGATTATTAAATACTGTACATATATGCGACTTATCAGTAACACGGACATTCCCACTACGCACTGATTCTATATCCTCGAGCTGTCTCTGCAGACCAGCAACTTCCTTTACGTCTGACCATATGGTTTTAATTATATCCTGAGACTCAGCTATTCTATCTGCATACCACACACTTTTTGCCTTCCTAATAACATTTTTAAGCACCTTACAATACTATTTGTAATGGGCTGCTGCATTTAGATTTTGACTGTTTCTAACGTTTAGATATAATTGCCACTTTGTTCTACAAGATATTCTTATCCCTCTAGTCAGCCACCCAGGCTGCCTGTTTGTGCTAGTACCCTGTTTTAAACGTTGTAACGGAAAGCAACTTTCAAAGAGTATGAGAAAAGTCTTAAGAAAAGCATTATATTTATCGTCTACTGTATCAGCGCTATAAACATCTTGCCCCTCTTGTTCCTTGATAAGGTTTACAAAGGTCTCTACAGCAACCGGATCAGCTTTCCTGAACAGCTGATGACTATATTTAACACGTGTTGCAGCATAAAAATCTTTTAAAGTTAAAATTTGTGCATCATGGTCTGAAAGGCCATTCACCTTTTTGCTAACAGAATGCCCTTCTAGTAATGAGGAATGAACAAAAATGTTGTCTATGGTTCTTCTAGTGTTCCCTTGCACTCTCGTTGGAAAGAATACGGTTTGCATAAGATTATATTAATTAAAGAGGTCTACCAGCATCCTCTTCCTTGCACAATCACTTATACAATTAATATTGAAGTCGCCACATATAACTAACTTTTTGTATTTCCTATAAAGTGAACCAAGAACCTCCTCTAGCTTTAGCAAAAATGCTGTGAAATTGGAGTCTGGGGATCTACAAATAACAACAGTTACAAGTTTAGCTCCTTTAAATGTAACCACACCTGCACAACATTCAAACACTTTTTCAGTGCAGTACTTTGAAACATCAATTGACTCAAATGCGATGCCGTTTTTCACATACATGGCTACTCCGCCACACCGCAAAGAGCTCCTCGATAAGCAGCCAGCCAACCTGTATCCTGGTAAAGGAAGCCTCTGAATTATCTCCTTATTTAAGAAGTGTTCAGATATACCAATAATTTCAGAGTCAACATCTATAAGCAGTTCACTAACTTTATCTCTAATACCTTGTATATTTTGATGAAATATACTAATTCCCTCATTACTCGGATACCTAAGCTTTGTCAAAAGTGATTCCCTTGTTAGAGAGACTTCCCTTAAGCAGGAATACCTATCAGCTGACTTCAATCTAAAAAAGGTGCAGCTCTAACAGCCACTACTGCAGGAATTTTCCCATGAGTGATCCCACCAACCCCACCTATGCTGTCACCTATAAGCTTTGCCAACCTCCCCTTCCCATACCTGTTGAGGTGCAGGCCGTGTCTAGTGAAACCCGTCCTGCTGATAGACTCCACCGACACCACTGAAATGTGACCCATGCTTTCTGTCATCAGAGCACCCCCAAGTCTCATGTTATTACGCCTGAC
Source organism: Schistocerca cancellata (assembly GCF_023864275.1). Taxonomy (NCBI): domain Eukaryota; kingdom Metazoa; phylum Arthropoda; class Insecta; order Orthoptera; family Acrididae; genus Schistocerca; species Schistocerca cancellata. The sequence goes on from NW_026047104.1 coordinate 294,192, forward strand.
GGCTGTATTAAGATGAGGCCGATCGTGACGCTGAAACAGTTCCACGAAATGCACATTCGTGTTGCCAGTCTGAGTGGCTATCTTTTTCAGGTCACCATCTATGTTATACACCCCATCCCTATCAATACTATTACCAGCCCCACCCACAATCACTACCTGATCCTCTTTAGTAAAATCCCTACATAACCCCCCTATGTTAACAGTCACCTGAGCCAACCCTGCATTAGGCTTCACAATGCTGGTGACCTGGTACTCACTCCCCAGCACTTCCTGCAACTGCTGGCCTACACCTCTGCCATGAGAACTACATAACAGCAGAACCTTCTTCTTCCTCTTCGACTTTGCAACTGTTCTAGGCACAGTAACTACTGAGGTCTGCTGCATACTTCCTACATCTACAGCTACTAGAGATTCCTCTCCACTAGACTCTGACAGCTGGTCATATCTATTGTAAACACCAATAGTAAAACTATCTGAAAATCTTCTTCTCCTACCAGATCTCTTGCCAACAGCCAGCTCCCATTCCCCAACCCCCTTCTCCCTCCTCATCCTATCTAGCTCCTCCCGTGCGTTTTTCAACTGCACCTGAAGGGCACAGATCTTACGCTCCTGCTCCTCTATCAATTTACAGTCTACAGTGTGTGAGGTAACGAGCGAGTTGTGGCGCCCTGGAAATATTCTAAGTTCGGAGTTGGTGTGGCCAAGCTGGGACCTCTCGGTGGGCCGCGGCCCATCGGCGTCCACGTGGTGCCGAACGTTAGCCGGGGTCCAAGGAGCACGTGGCTGGGAATTCCTTGGTGAAACTGTGCCAGTGAAAGAGACTTGTATGCCGAGAGTGCCAAAGTGGCGGACTTTGTGAAACCATCATCGCAGACGTTTCACAGTTCATATAGAAATCAATAGTAGCCAGATGAATCATGATACCTCAAAAAGAAAGATGTACATTACCAAAATTTGCACGAAAATACTGATGGTGTAATCAGATTTTCAATATCTTTATTAGTTTAAAGCATAGTATCTGACTGTAAATTATACAAGTAACATCAAGCAACTAATTTCCAAAATCTAAAATGTTCATCCAATTTCGACGATCGACATGTCTTAAGAAAGCTATTTGTGTAAACCTAAGTAGGTATGAATTGCAGGCATGTAACTTGAATAGTGCATGACTTGTTAGAGGTCAAAGTGGCCAATTACTATCGATCGTGTCAGACCATAAGTACTTCACATTTACACGAAAAAACGGTAGCAGCATGTTTATCAATATATTTAATCATCTGTGTCTTTCTTTATATCCGATATATACTATTCATGAAGAAATTGGTCAATTATTTACTGTGTTTTAGAAAGCACAGAAACATTAGGCTACTGGCCTACCTTTTGTTGCTATTCCTTTGATATATGTTTATTTAATTTGTTTGTGTATTTAATAATGTGTGTTAGAGCATTACGGTAGAGGACACGAGAATTAAGGAGAGTGCGGCCCGAGGGACAGTGGCAAAGGACGGAGAGACTGGGACAGTATGGCGCGACAAATGCATGGTTGCGAGAGAGACTTGGAAAGTGTGGAGCGGTTTGCGCGTGGTCGCGAGAGATAGAAATACTTCGGAGTGCCGACTTGTGAAGTTGTGAGATTACCGAGGCTTCTACAGTGAAGACGTAGTATGCATCTAGAAGTCAATATCTCGCGAGTTATGTTGTCGTTCATAACTAGTTACGTGAAGTAGGAATCTATTGTTTCCCTGTTATCCAACTTATATTTTATTTAATTGCTGGACCATCGACACCAATAAGTGTTTTGCAAAAATATACCGCATTCTCAAAAGTACTTCTACTATCGTTCTCATCATTTAAAGCCGTTAAGATAGTACCTGCAATTTTATTTAATTGTAATCTTTTATTTATAAATTTCTATGTTACATTCGCAATTTCCGAGTGATAGGAAACTTCGACCATTCGATTCATGTGTAAATTCATATTCTATACCGCAGACTTATCAGTATTTGGCTTGTAATGCGGCAGCTACCTATCCCATCCCCTAGACAACGAAACCAGCCACAACTTTTAATATCTCAACTCTGAGTCAATGGGTACGTAGTTGAGGGCCACATCACACCACCCTCATTTTCTTTTGATAGCCCGCAAGCGATAGTCCTTTAACGACGAATATCGCCTCATGCCCTATCAAATACGTTCATAGTGCGTCTCACATTGATTTCTGCAGTTATTTTGCACAGTGTCGTTTGTCTTTTAACACTGACAACTCCACGCAAACGTCGCTGCTCTCAGTCATTATGTGAAGGGTGTTGGCCACTGAGTTGTCCCGTGGCGAGAGGTAATGCCTAGAATTTGGTATTTTCGGTATACTCTTGACGCTGTGGATCTCGGTATATTCAATTCCCTGACGATTTCCGAAATGGAATGTCTCGTGCATCTAGCTCCAACTTTCGTTCAAAGTCTTTTAATTCACGTCGTGCTGCCATAAGTACATCGGAAACGTTTTCACATGAATTACCTGACTACAAATGACAGTGTCGCCAATGCACTGCTCTTTTACATCTCGTGTACGCCATACTACTGCCATCTGTATACGTGCATATCGCTATCCCACGACTTTTGTCGCTTCAGTGTATATTGTGAAATGTAATAATTCAAATGGTTCAAATGGCTCTGAGCACTATGGGACTCAACTGCTGTGGTCATCAGTCCCCTAGAACTTAGAACTACTTAAACCTAACTAACCTAAAGACATCACACACACCCATGCCCGAGGCAGGATTCGAACCTGCGACCGTAGCAACAGCGCGGCTCCGGGCTGGAGCGCCTAGAACCGCACGGCCACCGCGGCCGGCGAAATGTAATAATTCCATAGCACGTAACATACGGAAAAGTTTTCTATTTACAGAAGAAGCTCAAAACGTCGACCTCCATGATCACTGTACAGTCTACAGTGATGCCTTACACGCTCAAAACTACCAGCAGTGCTGCTTTCGCGCCTGCGACAATTACGGCAACCGATGTTAACGTCTTTTGCCCCATTTGACAAGTAACATCTACTTTCATGTGTGGATGAACAGACGGCGATATACAGCCGTCTGAAATTAATTAAAAACAAATTTGCTGAATGCGAATATCATCGCGTATCTCTGTCACAGCTGAGGCCACGTTATTCGCGTTCAGCGAATTCATTTCGAATTACTTTCAGATTGCTGTATAATGTCATCAATGTCTGCTCATACAGACTTGCAGTAGATATTGCTTGTCAGCGTGGGAAAAAGACGATAACGTGATAGGTGTTGATTCCTCAAAGTCTGCGTGACATATGGAAGTTTGGATCGGTTCAGGAGGTGCGCACGGATAGACTAATTGTTAAGGCGGCCGCTGGTAATAAGCGGGAAATCCGGGTTCGAGTACCGGTCCGACACAAATTTTCATATGAAACCCGTAGGTGGTACATCTATCCCTAACGCAGCCGAGGCGAAGTTATTCACGTTCAGAGAAGTATTTCGAATTGTTTCAGAGTTCTGTGTATCGTCATCAATGTCTGTTAATCCTGACATTAAAATAGATAATTCATTTCTGTTAAGAATCGAATTGATCTAATTCGTTCTGTTAAGAATACTGATACGATTTCGGAAATGGCAACAACTTGGTATAACAACTGGATCACCGAAAGGAAGATAGAGTCCAGCATTTGCTAATTATGAATAATGGATTAATTGACCTTCAAATCTTTTACCGCACAAATTCTTGTTTAGGCCGAAACGTGCCTGGTTTCATTTTGGAGAGTGTCCTTCGCCCTGTATTTGGTGCTTTAGGCATTTGAGATCTGTTGGATGTTAAGGACAAAATGTTAGCTCCTCAACAGCAGTCTAGTACGAATTCAATAAAACCCTCCAATGAAAAGATTGTATAAAAATATTCAAACTACCGTCACTAAGCACACTGTTTTTATGGAACTAATTGTAAAGCAATTCGTTACACATTTCAACACAATTCGTGGTGAAAGTAGTGTAGTACTCGCGAGTTGTTCGAAAGATTACATGCTGTGAGTGCCTACTTAGATTTGAGCATCGTATCGTTGGTAATTACCCCCAGATTATCAAATGCTACAATTGATACTGCTCATTTAAGAGCAAATCTACCGAGAGAAGTAGCGCAATTGTTAGCAAGCTGAACTCGCACTCGGGAAGACGAAGGTTCAAACCCGCATCCAGTCATTATGATATAGGTATTCCGTGATTTCCCTGAATCGCTTCAGGCAAATGCTGGTGTGGGTCCTTCGAAAGGGCACGGCCGACTTCCTTTCCCATCCTTCCCCAATCCGGTGGGGCCCATCCTGCTGTTTAGTCCACACGCCTTCCCCCCCTCCTCCCCCCCCACTGAATCAACCAATCAACCTAGAGAAGCCCCAGAAAGTATCTCAAATGATAGTAGCGTGCTATTGCGTTCAGAACAGTTCTTACAGATTAATTGAAGGTAAGCTAGATTCAATATCTGCTGTGACTTAACCGGTTAATTTTTACAAATTATGCGTTTGCTATAATTTAGCTACCATATACGCTGTAAAGGATGAATATGAATTAACTGTTATGGTTTCTACACCCATCGCTAAATGGAAGAATAATTTTAAATGTATGAGATGTATACTTAACATGTGAGGTGACAACAGGCTGGCATTCATGATGTCACGTATGGACTAAACGACTATCTACTGATCTATAACAATTGAAGACATTTTGAATGAACATGATATTCTTATGTGTAAGTTACTCCCAAGTTAATCTGCACAGAAACGGCAATACTCTTAGATCCAGCTGTGAGACCGAATTGCGTATGAATGAAGCTCTAACAGATAACTGCCCTGTAATTTTAATGTTCATTTATAAGTCATTTCTTAAACGATGTTCTGAAGGTATAATTTAGTTTTACAACTAGAGAGGGCTAAGTGGAGACACTTCCGTGTGAAGCCAGGATATCTGTTGGGAACCTGTGTAGCATCAGTGTGTCCAGTGAAACATTATTACAGTTCAGTTATTTATCCACAATGTTTACAAGTCGTCGTTCTCCAGCAGCAGCCGTGGCTGTCGCCAATTCAGCAGCGTGTTGGATTCTGGCTGACGTCCGTCGAGTCAGCTCAGCGCTTGCACGGCCACATGTAACATCCCCTTAGAAAAGTTAGTGAATTACTGTGCTGGTAAACCACTTACGTTATTTGATTTTCAAACAGCTGAGCAGAACTGAACGTATTGACATTTCTCTCTTTACTTATTCTGATCGACACTAAACTATTTTAGCGCAACGCAATATGACTTTCAATAATCCTTACAAAAGAATAGCCCTGACTAACTATAACCTATACCTTTCATGAATCACTTACCTCGCAAAAATCTTCGATACTAGAACAACTGAAATACAGCGATCGCCAATACTGCCAGCTAAATAAAAGATTCTAACTACTGAAGGCACTAACTACTGATAGGGATAGTTAGCAAAATAAAGATTTTGATAGAGAACGAACAATGTATTTACCTTAATAATATTCAAAAGTCATCATATATATATATATATTCAGTTCATGATATACAGTATTAAAATTTTACTCTTTCTGATGGACACACGTCCAGATCCTCCGCTCTCAAAATTCTGCCATCTCCCCACATCCACCACTGCTGGCGGCTCACCTCCAACTGCGAAACGCTACGCTCTGTTCACATCCAACTGACCAACACTACAATACCAAATATTCCAACAATGCAAACCAGCCTCAGACTGCACACAACACAGTTAGTGATTTTCATACAGAGCG